>NC_092634.1:46320371-46539596 GCF_039555335.1 Amphiura filiformis
TACAGCACTAGCAGTGTAATTTTCCCATTATCCATTGCTTGAAGCAGGTCCATTTTGTACTTAAAGCAGAGCAGACTCTGCTATGATAAGCAGCAAACCGGATGCAGATGGATTACTCCTCTTTTGTGCATATCAGATATTTCTTTCTGGGACAGTCTTTTTAGGGCATATAGTAATGGTGCCTAAAACATGTGCCAAAAATCGTTTGTCTTTAACATCCCATCATCAACATCAATGACATGCCCAAGAGAAAAAAAAGCATTGGTCTGATCACCAGATTCATCAGTGTTCTATGAAGACCAACCTTGGTGGTTCACTGTTTACATCTCTACATGTATTTATAATGCCTGCAGACACTTGTCTTTCAGTTAGTGAAACTGCAATAGTTCAGTAACCTTCCTCACCTTCTCCTATAGTAACATGCACAGAATCTACACATTTATGAGGGCTTGATGGACTTGAAATATCTCGAATAAAATCCAAGCAATTGGTCATTCTTTTCATCATTGTCAATTCGAGGTATGACAGTAGTCGTTCATCCTCAGCTAATATGGGAACTTTGAGTCCTGACGTTGTAGCAGCTTTGTAGAAATCTATTTTCAATCTATTTTTAATCTATTTTCCACGTGAAATTTTGGGCATACAAACCACAATTTATAATTTGAGTGACAGTTCTTTTCTCCACCTGCGGATTTCTGGTCCACCCACACTGGCAATGTGGTCCTCCCCACAGCAGCATTTTAGAACAAATGTAGAACATCTCCATAGGAATAGAGTATCTTTGCCATTCTTTCCTTTGACTTTTAAATTGTGTTCCATGTCATTAAGAAAAGCCACTGATGTGGTTTTGTTGTCTAGCATCCTCTTTCCAGCTACTTTGGCTGGTTACACAGCGCCATGATTTCCCTCCTTTTAGTTTGTCTTTTAAAGAACTAATTTTTCACTTTGTAAGTTAGCAACCTTTATGAGAAATTGTTCGATTCTGAGTTTGACGGAGATGCTCTTGTTGGGATCGTATGAGGGTCAGTCAGTATGTTTTAAGAGTTGACTTAATGACGTCATATGTGGATTGTTTTCATGGTATTTCTCAATGATTACATAAACACTGTACCTTTGTCTTTCAAACAACACATGTAAAAATTGCATCACACACATGATTACGTAACAGCATTAGCATAAAATCAATAGACTAGGGACACTGCCAAATCACGCAAAAAGCGGGCCTTTTAGATTACAGCAAAGATTTACAAGCATTTCTGCTTGGCCAAGTATGGTATCCGATATTGTCTGTTTGATGCATCCCGCTGGTTTCACTTCCCGTCTGGAAAAAATTATTCTTTGTGTTGTCGTATACAAGGATTTTCAAACATCCCGATTTGTCGGCTCCTGCAACTTGGAGGCAACTGTCGGTATTCATTGTTTTGACAACATAGAGACATATTGGTCGCGGCTTGTTGTCCAGGCCTTTTCTTTCAATAGTTGCTACTGTATTCATGTTCTGAAAGAAAACGGATGTAAACAATCTTGTTGAAGAATGCTGTACTGCCTGCACAAGTTCAAATAGGCCTACATCAGACATGAATCGAACACTGATTGATAGCTTTTTGCACCATTGTTTGGTCTTCAAGGTGTCATAACTTGATAATAATAGGTCATATTCAAAAATGAAATACATATTTGGGATCCTCTAGTCACGGTTGTTTGATGTGATCATTTATTAGTTTTTCAAACAAGACATCATACAACACAATTTTTAGGTTTAAACAGCTTACAGCTGTATCATACTAATGTATACAGATGCTTTTGAGTCATTTTCAACTTTAATTTCCCCTTATTTACAACATTATTCACTTTCACAGCATTTTTTAAAGCTTTTTCGGATATAAAATGTATCTATTTATGACAAGATTGGTGGCGCTATTTAGATACTGGAAATTACTCTTTCAGGCTTTTAATAAAAATAATTCCTTTTATTTTTTTGATGAAATATGTTTATAAAATTTCTTTGTTGCTTGTTTCACCTATTCCATCTGTTTAAATGGCAGTATTGATTACCTACCCCTTGCAAATTAATAAATTTTATGTATGATAAATAGCGCCATCTATAGTTTGCATTTTCTTAATAATGAAGCCAATTCTATATACATCGAACAACCGTGTAGTGAAGACAGTGTAATTGACCTCAACAAACCATTACTTTCCTCCTCCATCAACACTGTGATGCTTATCTAGTACAGGAGCAGCAACCTCAAAAAAATGACTTCGTTCACCCTCCACTACATACAAGGTTTGACACCATAGGTAGTTAGTATGGACCCTCTAGATCACTGCTAGGTAGGTAGTGGACTCAAATTGTGGTATCACTTTTTTTTTACAGGTCATTTTATGTGTGGACGATAATCGCATAAAATCACCAAAAATAGGACAAAATTAAGGGTAGGGGAGATATAAATTCTCATAACTCAACTTTTACTCATTATAATGAATTTATTTTGGTATGAATATGTAGCTAATTGATTGTTCTAACTGCCTAGTATTATTTGAAAGCAAACCTAGGTTTCAATTGATCATGATTGGAAGTGGCCAGTCCATACACTAGTGAAAAATCAGATTTTTCACAACAATGCGCAGGGTGGGTGTTTTTGTGACATTAGCTTCAAATTTTACTATTGTGCCAATTTCTATTTTCAAAATTAATTAAGTTTCCTTTTTTTAATTTTGTTTTTAATATCAAGCATGTCTAGGCAAACTTTGATGTTCTGGTTCAAATATTTATGTATGTGCATGTTTGTTTGTGTTGTGTGGGTTTGGGGTAGGGGTGTGTGGGTATGTGGGGGTGGGTGCGGGGTGTGTATAGGGTTCAGGGTTGGGGTGTTTTACATGTTTTAATATGTCACTCGGCTGAACTATATAAGTTCTATTAACAAAATTTGTTTGTTAAGTTGCCATTCATGTAATATTTTGAATATTTATATGTGCGGGTGAGATCAACCACTGCTTGTCAGGAAAATAGTATGAAAAAATGTAAAAAATAGTTACTTTTCCACATGTAGCAGCGTGTGTAACAATATTAAGGGGTAGGGGAAATATAAACCATCATAACTCAACTTCAACTCATGATAATGAATTCATTTTGGAATTAATATGTAGCTAATTGATTGTTCAAACGTGTTAGTATTATTTTAAAGCAAAGCAAACATTAATTGTCAGGTAGATAGCCATAAAATGTGAGAAAAGGTTACTTTTCTATGTATAACCATGTCAAATATGGCATTATTAAGGGTAGGGGAAATAAAACCACCATAACTCAACCTTTACTCATAATAATGAATTCATTTTGGTATCAACATGTAGCTAATTGATTGTTCTAACTTTCCAGTATTATTTTTAACAAAAAACCATAAGATAGACATAAAATATGATAAAATGTTAATTTTCCAATGTGTAACAGCGTAAAATTTGACAATATTAAAGGTTAGGGACTACAAACCAACGTAACTCGACATTGATTCATTATAATTCATTCATTTTGGCATTAATATATAGCTATTTGGTTGTTGTAATCTTTTAAAGCAAAATAACCATTAATTGTTAGCTGGAAAGACATAAAATGTTAAAAAGTGTCAATTTTTCATGTGTAGTACCGTAAAATATGACAATATTAAGGTGTAGGGGACATTCAAATCACCAAAACTCAAGTTTTACTGATGAAAATGAATTCATTTTGGTAACAATATGTAGTTAATTGTTAGTTCTAACTTTCTAGTATTATTTAAAAGCAATTAAACCATTAGTTGTGAGGAAGATAGACATAAAATGTACGAACATGTTAATATTCAATGTCTAACAGCGTAAAATATGACAATATTAAGGGGTAAGGGGACATACAAATCACCAAAACACAGGTTTCAGTGACGAAAATGAATTCCATTTTGGTATCAATATGTAGCTATTTGATTGTTCTCATTTTCTGGCATTATTTTAAAAACAATTAAACCATTAGTTATCAGGTAGTTAAACATACAATATGAGAAAAATGTTAATATTCAATGTCTAACAGCGTAAAATATGACAATATTAAGGGGCAGGGGACATACAAATCACCAAAACTCAAGTTTTACTGATGAAAATGAATTCATTTTGGTATCAATATGTAGCTATTTGATAGATCTAACCTTCTAGTATTATTTTAAAAGCAATTAAGCCATTAGTTGTCCGGTAGATAGACATAAAATGTATGAAAATGTTAATATTCAATGTCTAACAGCGTAAAATATGACAATATTAAGGGGTAAGGGACATACAAATCACCCAAACTCAAGTTTTACTGATGAAAATGAATTCATTTTGGTATCAATATGTAGCTATTTGATAGTTCTAACCTTCTAGTATTATTTTAAAAGCAATGAAGCCATTAGTTGTCCGGTAGATAGACATAAAATGTATGAAAATGTTAATATTCAATGTCTAACAGCGTAAAATATGACAATATTAAGGGGTAAGGGACATACAAATCACCCAAACTCAAGTTTTACTGATGAAAATGAATTCATTTTGGTATCAATATGTAGCTATTTGATAGTTCTAACCTTCTAGTATTATTTTAAAAGCAATTAAGCCATTAGTTGTCCGGTAGATAGACATAAAATGTATGAAAATGTTAATATTCAATGTCTAACAGCGTAAAATATGACAATATTAAGGGTAAGGGACATACAAATCACCCAAACTCAAGTTTTACTGATGAAAATGAATTCATTTTGGTATCAATATGTAGCTATTTGATACTTCTAACCTTCTATCAGGGTTCGGTTTTTGCCGGCAAAAATCTGTTTTTGCCGCAAAGTGGCAAAACCTGGTAAAACTGTTTTGCCAGTTTTTGCCTGGTTTAAACCGGCAAAAACTGGCAAAAACCCACATATAGTCACTCAAATATTAAAATGTGACACAGAAAGCTCATAAACAGTAACACACAACTTTTGATGAATCATTCAACATATTTTTTGTCTCATCAAGTCCTTAAAATGAAAAAGGTAAAAAAGTTTTGAATTGTGATACATGCCCCATTTCGATTAAACGCACCTGAGCAATGAAAATGCATGCCTTTAATATCTTAATATATTGCTTATAATTACAAAATCTGGCCTTGTTACACTCGGGAACTTTTTTTTGTAACTTAATGAAATGAAAAAACTGAACTATAAATCAATTTTTAGTTTTTGCCATTTTGCCGGCAAAAACTGGCAAAAACTGTTTTTACACGTGGTTAAAACCGCTGGTTAAAACCACGGTTTTTTCCACCTCGCGGCAAAAACCTGCGAACCCTGCTTCTAGTATTATTTTAAAAGCAATTAAGCCATTAGTTGTCCGGTAGATAGACATAAAATGTATGAAAATGTTAATATTCAATGTCTAACAGCGTAAAATATGACAATATTAAGGGGTAAGGGACATACAAATCACCCAAACTCAAGTTTTACTGATGAAAATGAATTCATTTTGGTATCAATATGTAGCTATTTGATACTTCTAACCTTCTATCAGGGTTCGGTTTTTGCCGGCAAAAATCTGTTTTTGCCGGCAAAGTGGCAAAAACCTGGCAAAAACTGTTTTTGCCAGTTTTTGCCTGGTTTAAACCGCAAAAACTGGCAAAACCCACATATAGTCACTCAAATATTAAAATGTGACACAGAAAGCTCATAAACAGTAACACACAACTTTTGATGAATCATTCAACATATTTTTTGTCTCATCAAGTCCTTAAAATGAAAAAGTTAAAAAAGTTTTGAATTGTGATACATGCCCCATTTCGATTAAACGCACCTGAGCAATGAAAATGCATGCCTTTAATATCTTAATATATTGCTTATAATTACAAAATCTGGCCTTGTTACACTCGGGAACTTTTTTTGTAACTTAATGAAATGAAAAAACTGAACTATAAATCAATTTTTAGTTTTTGCCATTTTGCCGGCAAAAACTGGCAAAACTGTTTTTGCCACGTGGTTAAAACCGCGGTTAAAACCACGGTTTTTTCCACTTTCTGCAAAAACCTGCGAACCCTGCTTCTAGTATTATTTTAAAAGCAATTAAGCCATTAGTTGTCCGGTAGATAGACATAAAATGTATGAAAATGTTAATATTCAATGTCTAACAGCGTAAAATATGACAATATTAAGGGGTAAGGGGACATACAAATCACCCAAACTCAAGTTTTACTGATGAAAATGAATTCATTTTGGTATCAATATGTAGCTATTTGATAGTTCTAACCTTCTAGTATTATTTTAAAAGCAATTAAGCCATTAGTTGTCCGGTAGATAGACATAAAATGTATGAAAATGTTAATATTCAATGTCTAACAGCGTAAAATATGACAATATTAAGGGGTAAGGGACATACAAATCACCAAAACACAGGTTTCACTGACGAAAATGAATTCCATTTTGGCATCAATATGTAGCTATTTGATAGTTCTAACTTTCTAGTATTATTTTAAAAGCAACTTAAAATTCATTAGTTGTCAGGTAGATAGACATAAAATGTATGAAAATGTTAATATTCAATGTCTAACAGCGTAAAATATGACAATATTAAGGGGTAAGGGGATATACAAATCACCAAAACACAAGTTTCACTGACGCATCAATAAATTATGTAGCTATTTGATTGTTCTCATTTTCTGGCATTATTTTAAAAGCAATTTTAAAAGTTTCCCACGAGGGGTTGAAGGTCATAATGGGGCCAATACTAAACAATTATGCTATCATGTGTCATGTTGTAATCTCAAATTGTTCCTCTCATCGCTAAGAATTTAAAAAAGACAATTGTCATAGTTCTACGAAGCTTAGTTCAGGGGTTATAACGTCGAATATATCAATATCATAAATAAAGGTCAAATTTTTAAAAATGGGCCAATTGCACCAATTAACGTAAGAAACCTCAATCGTATACTACATTCAAATTTTGGTGCAACGATTTGTATTCCTGTGTTCCCCTTCACAGTTAATGCAGCCAAAGTTGAGTTATGGTAATATTTCCCCTACCCTTAATATTATCATATTTGACACTGTTACACATGGAAGTTTTTCTCACATTTCCTTTGTATCTACATAACAACTAATGATATCAGAACGTTCGATGAATTCATTATCAAGAGTAAAAGTTGAGTTATGGGAGTTTATATTTCCCCTACCTTGATATTGTCATATTTAGGGACCGTTCACAAACACTTGTAAGGGGGCCTGATGCAAAAAAAGGGGGGGGCTGAACATTTTTGACCCTCCTAAGGGGGGGGCCTGAAAAAAATAATTATAAATTTTCCTGGAAAAATTGAGTTTATATGATTTTCTATGGGGTTGGCCCAAAATTTTCATTTCAAAAAGGGGGCCCCACAATTTTTGAGGTCTGTAAGGGGGGGGGGGGGGGGGGGCTCGAAAGAATATTTTGCGATGAAATTTGTTTGCATCAGGCCCCTCCCCCTTACAAGTGTTTGTGAACGGTCTATTACGCTGCTAGATATAGAAAATGACTTCTTCTGACAGTTTCTGTGTATCTACCTGACAACTAATGATCGCTTTGTTTATAGAAAGTTAGAACAGCCAATCAGATACATTTTGATACCAAGATGAATTCATTTTCATGAGTAAAAGTTGAGTTATGGCAGTTATATATTTCCCTACCCCTTAATATTGTCATTTTACGCTGTTAGACATAGAAAAATTACCTTTTCCTCACAGTTTCTGTATATACTGCCTGACAAATAATGGTCGCTTTGCTTTAAAATAATACTAGAAAGCTAGACCAATCACTTGGATATATTTTGATACCAAGATGAATTCATTTTCGAGTTATGGCAGTTTACTTTTCCCCTACCCCATAATATTGTCATATTTACGCTGTTAGACATAGAATATTTACGCTTTCCTCACAGTTACTGTGTATCTACCTGACAACTAATGATCGCTTTGCTTTGAAATAATACTAGAAAGTTAGAACAATCACTTAAATACATTTTGATACCAAGATGAATTCATTTTCATGAGTAAAAGTTGAGTTGTGGCAGTTTATATTTCCCCTACCCTTAATATTGTCATATTTATTTATGCTGTTAGACATAGAATAGTTACCTTTTCCTCACAAATACTGTGTATCTACCTGACAAATAATGGTCGCTTTGCTTTAAAATAATACTAGAAAGTTAGAACAATCACTTAGATACATTTTGATACCAAGATGAATTCATTTTCATGAGTAAAAGTTGAGTTATGGCAGTTATAAATTTCCCCTACCCCCTTAATATTGTCATTTTACGCTGTTAGACATAGAACATTTACCTTTTCCTCACAGTTTCTGTATATCTGCCTGACAAATAATGGTCGCTTTGCTTTAAGATAATACTAGAAAGCTAGACCAATAACTTGGATATATTTTGATACCAAGATGAATTCATGTTCATGAGTAAAAGTTGAGTTATGACAGTTTACATTTCCCCTACCCCGTAATATTGTCATCTTCACGCTGTTAGACATAGAAAAGTTACCTTTTCCTCACAGTTTCTGTATATCTGTCTGACAACTAATGGTTGCTTTGCTTTAAAATGATACTAGAAAGTTAGAACAATCACTTAGATACATTTTGATACCAAAATGAATTCATTTTCATGAGTAAAAGTTGAATTATGGCAGTTTATATTTCCCCTACCCCTTAATATTGTCATATTTACGCTGTTAGACATAGAAAACGTACCCTTTTCTCACAGTTTCTGTGTATCTACCTGACAACTAATGGTCGCTTTGCTTTAAAATAATACAAAAAAGTTAGAACAATCAATTAGATATACATATTAAATTGAATTGAATAGAATTAATACCAAGATGAAGTCAATATCATGAGTAAAATATTGAGTTCTGATGATTTATTTTCCCCTACCCTTAATATTTTTCTATGTTATGCTGATATCGAGGGAAATCAACATCAGTTTTTGTTGGGTTTTTTGTTTTTTGTAAACATTTTTTGTCTTTTTCCCAGTGGTTACTCACGTCCTACACATAAATATTCACATCAATGGAAACTTAACGGATTTTGTAAATGGAAGTTGGTGCAGTGAAGTGACATATTAAGACATGTACACACACATTCATCCCCACCCCCACACATACCCTATGTACACCCAGCACCCCCTCGTCCCACAGACACCCCAACGAACTCATACATATTATAATGATTGGAACTGTTACAATAATGTTTCCCTTGATATGCTTAACATTAAAAACAAAATTAAACATTAAAATTTAAATTAAAAAATTAAAAATGGAAACTGAATCAATTTTGAAAATATAAAGTGGTATAGTTGTGAGATTAGAGGCCAATGTCAAACTTTACACATATGGTTTAAAAAATCAGATTACCACTCATTTATGGACTATATACTTCCAAATATGCTCAAATGAAACCTGTTTTTGTTTAAAAATAATACTAGAAAGTTAGGAAAATCATTTAGCTACATATTGATACCAAAATGAATTCAAAATCACGAGTAAAAGTTGAGTTATGGGAATTTATATCTCCCTACCCCTTAATTTTGTCCTATTTTTGGTAAATTTATGCGATTATACGTCCATACATAAAATGAACTATAAAAAAAAGTGATACCACAATTTGAGTCCACTACCTACCTAGCAGTGATCTAGAGGGTCCATACTAACTACCTATGGTGTCAAACCTTGTATGTAGTGGAGGGTGAACCAAGTCCTTATTTAGGCCCCCTGTGGGATCTTGCTCCTGGACTAATCATTCAGTGGCAAAGTTCAGTCAACACATATTTTGACTTGCCATGAACATTGTAGACATTGTTGGTAGTGTACTCCTGTTGTTTGCCATTGTAGACATGTTTTGTTATAATACCCATGTCAAAGGGACTGAATAATCGCAGACTGGCTACTAATTGGTGTACTGGGGTGAGAAGGAGTGAAAACGGTGATATTTTGTGAGATGGTGCTCCTATAGTTTCGTCGGTGATCTTTGCTGGTAACATTATTTATAGCATGTTCTTTGGAGTTGGTCCCCAATGTAAGCCTGAATTTTTAGCAGTCAACACACTTTGCAAAATTCTTCATCAAAAGTAGATATAGGTTCATGTTTTGCTCATAAACAGTTGTGTTGAGTCTAATGTAGTCAAAGTTAATGGTGGTGGCGCCCTGTGTGAGGTAGTGCTTGAGTGAATCGGACAGGTTGAAGTCTCCCCCCAACCAGACGTTGCTGTGACTAGGGATGTTGAGTTTGTTGTAAGAGACTCTAAGCTGTTCAAAATATGCAGCATTGTTATCTGGTGGTCTATAAAAGGCCCCAATTACAAGTGATTTGCAGCCTATCATGTCAAGTGAATTAACATGCTTGGAGGTTGATGCTTACAACTGATCAAATATGGCACTCTGGGCGTATGTTACTGCTATCATGCCTATGAAGTTGTAATATTGGTTAGGAGTAGGAAACATACAGTTCCTAGATATAATCATGTAGAATCCTGACGGGTTGAAAGCCCGGAAATTTACGTTATCAATTTCTACTTGCAATTTTGTTATTCCTTATGGTAGGATGCACATATTGTGTAAGTTCCCTTGAGATATACCCCACACATTCTATAATGTCGCCCACACCAACAACCACCTCTATGGCATTGGGGGTTTGTTGGCTGGGGCGGAGATGACCCGAGTCCATTTGATATGGTGTTTTGCTCCAAACAAGTCATCCTGCCGTGTGTTTTTATATGTGCCTCCCATAACTTTAAATCCAGCATTGTGGGTTGATGTGGAATTGTCATCTTTGTCTTCTTCGTCAAGTAGAATGACTACATCGTCTCCTGCCTCCTCACTACTTTTGTCCCATTCATCTGATGTAGATGTGGTTGCTACCTCTATGTCAGCTTCTGTATCTAATTCGGCCAATCTCTCCCACATCCAAATGAGGAGTCTCTGGTCATCCTCAACATCGATGAAACAGGGTGATGTGCAAAGCAAAATAAAAGGTCCACACTAAATAAAAGATACTGTATTATGATCTCCCTGTATTTTATGTAAGAGTACTACTGATTGGTCTAATCACCAACACATCACACCCTACCATTTTTGACAGTGATATGTGTCGAGTAGGGGGCTGCACGTATTCCTTCAAATGCTAGTCCTGAAAATTGATTTAAATTAATGTATCCCGGTTAAGGTTGTGCCATGTTTGGGTACGGACACCCTGGCCAGTAGTAATGATTAGGATACATCATAATTTATGCGACATGTAATATGGCTGGAGTGAGGGTTGCATCATGTACAGTGAGGGCTGCATGTAGTGTTGGTAATACATTGGTGGTGCCCGTGGTGCAGAGACAGGTGCCGGTGGTGCAGAGACAGGTGCCGGTGGTGCAGAGACAGGTGCCGGTGGTGCAGATACAGGTGCCGGTGGTGCAGATACAGATACAGGTGCCGGTGGTGCAGATACAGGTGCCGGTGGTGCAGATACAGGTGCCGGTGGTGCAGATACAGGTGCCGGTGGTGCAGCCATGTGTTGTTCTTGACGTTCTCTAACTTTGGTCTTGTATGCTGATGACACTTGGTTGTATATGGCAATACACCATCGAATTATAGTAGGATGCCAATGCATGGACTGCCCATCTTTTTGTTTGAAAGTCTTACCTGTTCGTTTCACAAAAGCTTATGTGGCATCTCTTCTGCACCAAGCATCTTCGTCATCTCTAGAGGTTTTTTTGAACAAATCCTCAACAATCTCTTCCTTAGGTCTGTATGCACAAAAGCTTTAGACTCGGTCTAAAGTTAGTCCGGGGACCTGGTCTAAGTGGAATTTAGTCTCAGGAGAAAGGACATTTTCCTTCTTAAGTTATTTTGTATTATTTTTGGCCCCCACACATATGTGGGGCTTATGTTATCATCCAGATGGTTGCCTTTAAACTGCCTGGTTGTTTGTTTGGCTGCCTGCCTGTCTGTTGATTTTGCATCATCTGGTTTAGTAGTATATATAACAGCAACAGCACAACAGCATAAGTTCAAGCCAGAATATTGACATTTAAAAAGGTCAAAAAATACCCAATTTCCAAAATATATCTTATTAAACGTTTCCTCTTTTTACTTCCCTCAATATTGTTCTTAAACCTAAAATGGGGTAAAAGACTTGCAGAACTGACAACCAGTGTTGTGAGTCGGTAAATTACCGGTTAATTTACATGGTAAATTACCGGTAATTTACCGCCATCTTAATTTACCGTGGTAAAATAGGGTAAAATAAGTAAATTAAGTAAAATATGAAATAAAAGGATTTTTTTTATTAAAACTTCAAGTAATATTTGTTTTTTTTGTTTGTTTTATAGTAGATGCCAATTTTGTTTGCAATATTTGTACAACTTACTTGAAATAATGATTTTGTAGAGCCCTACAACCTATAACTGCCCATAGGTTCCATACTGTACTACATAGTGTACAATAGACTAAAGTAGCAAGTAGAGAAAGCGTCAGTGATGGTGCATTCAGCTGATCAACATGTTCATTTACTGCATTTTAACACTCATTATGCAAGAAATAAAACAACACCTCATTTATATGAAAGCACTGAAAGCAGCACCCCCTCCCAACCCACTTGATGGTACTTCAGATTTTGAGGGGTTAACCATGGCTTGACTATGTCATGAGCTTTCTATATTTTATAAACATTTTACGGAAATGTACTACTCAAGGTAAAATTTCCCATATTTTTTTCACAAATATGAGTGAACTTGTGACTAAAGAATGGCTGTTTTGATTTCACATCATTCTGAATATAAATGCTCTTTGTCTCTGTTTTACCAAAGTATAGGGCTGCATATTTTGGGTACCACTGTAAAACATCATCATCATTTCATTCTACATGTAAGTTGTGATTAGCATCCTTCCTTGAAGTATAAATTTTGACAAGTTTACTTTTAACCAGATCCAAATATTATGAATGACCAGGTTAAATTACCATCAGTCATGAGACAGTGGAAATTTCAATTGAATGAACACAGCCTGACAATTTTTTTTGCGTCAAAAACTGTGTTCATTCAATTGAAATTCCTAACATAAATGTTCTACCATGAAAATGAAAACGGAATGTAGTTTTCTCTGATGTTATAGTCTGTGACTCCTGTGCCAAGTGGCTACACAGGCTGAGGCTCTGTGTCCATGTGTTGTTTAATATGAGAGAAAACATTGAAACACTTGTTAAAAATGTATGTAAATTACTACATGACTTTTGTTTCACTTCTTACAACTTCAGCTTTATTTATGAAGCTGATTTTCATCTGGAAAGGTATATTCAACAAAACAGGACTGTGTTCAAGTATCTATGTAGCTCTTAATATGAAAAGAATTGAATTTTTATTGTTCAATATAACTCTTTTATAATTTACTTAATTTACTTATTTTACCATTTTTTACCGGTAATTTACCGTAATTTACCGGTAATTTACCGCCAGTGTCCGTTTTAAGGAAAAAAATCTGTTCATCCGCCGGATGACCATGCCATGAAATCTGGTCATCCGCCAAAATTTTTGGTCATCCGTATATTATCCCCCAAAGTCGGGATTTCTCAAAATTTTAAGTATCAAAAAGTAATGTAAACAACTGCATGCACTTGGCTCCACCTGATACGTATGGAGATGATCGGTCAGCTAATTTGTAGGTATTCCTTTTACAAGTAGAGCAGAACATCCTACCGGTAGCCTCTTCATACTCCAGCCATGGGCGGCCTTCCTTCCACGAAGGTTTAAATGTTCTCATCCGTTTATTTTGATCATAATCTCTATCCAGATCCTCTTCTTAGATTTAGAAGTAGAAGCATTAGTTTCTTCGCCATGGGTCCCGCCCACAAAGAAATTCCGAATTGAAACTTGCTTCGCCATTTTTTTCTCAACGCACGTGCGAGGCGACGTTGAAACAACGTTTTTGCTGTCAAACTGTCACGACCTCAAAGGCACAGTTCCAAACAAGCATAATTATGGAAGCGATGTTCAGTGTAGTGTATCATTTACAGATTCCTTCTAACAGGCCAAAGGTCAGCGAAATAATAACACAATCACAAAGACACAGTACGAGTAACGGAGTAAAAGAAATCTGCACAGTGCACACTAATTATAATCGAGCCCAAACTAGGTATGTGGGGATGCGGTGTGAAAGTTTAAATACTGAAGACTTCCGGGATGGATGTTATCATGTTCCATGATACACGACCGCGCGTAAGCTTAATGATCTTAAATTGACTTTATCGAACAATTACTATTTCAATTAGTTGGCGATTTTAGCATTAAAATCATGGAAAACTGATTGGGAAAACTGAGATATAATTACGTTTTAAATTAATTTTGATGAGGAATCGAGGACATCGTTTCAGACACTGTAATGGTGAAAAATATGTGGGACGTCCGCCGGATAACCGCAGTGAATTTCTGGTAATCCGACGGCAATTTTGGCCGTCAGGACGCCCGGATTACCACTTAAAACGAACACTGTTTACCGCCATTTTTAATTTACCGGTAAATTAACAACACTGCTGACAATTCTACTATTGGGTCATTATTTCTCAAATCACCCAAAAAAAGTATGATTTTACACCTCACCCCCTTCAAATTTGTTCAAAATTGGTATACATCAGGGTGATTTTGTCTGGCAAAGCTCAAATTTCAAATTTTAGCTTAATCAGGCGTCACGGTTTTCACGCTATACCCGCCCATTTTTAGCGATTCGTGAAAAATGGCGCTATCAATATTATCGCGACCATATCTCTGTAACCGTAGGTCCTACTGAGCTGAAATTGATGTCATTTTTAGCTAATCTCTCAAAGAATCCAAATCTACTATCATTAAGTGTGTAGGAGGAAGAGAAAAAAATATGACCTTTTTTTCTGTACTTTGACCTTGTTGCCCACGTGATCGCGAAGCGAATTTGCATTTGGATTATACCCCCATATGTTGTCTACAAAATATCAAAAAATTGGAGGGGCAATATTTTTTGTTTTCTTGCTAGGCTTTCATAAAGCAAGCATGTGGTTGAAAAACTGTAATTTTGCATGTATCACATAATGATACTATCATAATATAGGCCAATTGTATAGGCCTATATGTACATGCATTAAATACATATGTTTTCACCTACATGCTCGCTTTGTGAAAGCCTAGCAAGAAAACAAAAAATATCACCCCTCCAATTTTTTGATATTTTATAGACAACATATGAGGGTATAATTCCAATGCAAATTCGCCTCGCGGTCACGTGGGCAACAAGGTCAAATTCAAGGTCAAAGTACAGGAAAAAAGGTCAAGAATTTTTCTCTTACTCCTACATACTAAATGATAGCAGATTTGGATTCTTTGAGAGATTAGCTAAAAAATGACACCAATTTCAGCTCAGTAGGACCTACGGATCCGGAGATATGATCGCAACAATATTGATGGGCGCGCAATTTTTCGCCGAAATCGCAAAAAAATGGGCGGGGCATAGCGCGAAAACCGTACGTCCGATTAAGCTAAAATTTGAAATTTGAGCTTTACACCCAAAATCACCCTGTATACCAATTTTGAACAAATTTGAAGGGGGTGAGGTGTTTCCCATTGGGTGAATTGAGAAATAATGACCCTATTGTGCAATATTGATAGCTTAGCAAATGCATCATATAGTGTTCAAACTGCAGTAGCGGAGTTGGTAGTTCCGCTTTTCAGAGACATGGTTTTAAAGGATTGGGAAGACCTTTGTGGGGTAGGCCAGTTCAAGATATAATCTTGCATCTTAGCTGTTGCAGAGGGGCCAGCGTTGTTTTTGTAAAAGTATTTCAAACAATATTGTTGAAATTCTACATGATTGCACACAAGAATATTAGTTTCTTTTTGAAACTTGTTTTCAGCAAACTGATAAATTAAATCTGTATCAATAAGAACATATAATTTATGTTTTGCTCCATAGCATTGCACCCATTCTGCAAATTCATGCGCCTCTATGAATACGTTGTCCTGATGCAGTGATGACCTCCTTTCCCAAAAGCAATTATGGCAAACAGCTAATATGACTCAGAACTGATGTGAAGATCCACTAACCAGTTATTTGGTTAATATAAATTAAACCAGATACATGGCCAATGGATCTTCCTGTGAGACGGGGAAAGACTCAAACAGTAACAAACGTAGAGCAAAATATAACTTCACAAATAAACTTTAATTTCTCATCAACAAAGAAGTGATCACAACATATTATAGATGAGTAAATATTCTCCGGTCCGTCCTCTCCAGCGGCTGGCTGTCATCTACCCAGAATAATAGACCAGGGTAATTGAGGAGAGGGAGCCGCGGAGCGATATATTTAAATTAGCTATGGAAAGCAAATAGCGTCATAACACAGCCAATCATCAATAAGACCTGATATTTTTGCATCAAAGGATTTAAGGCACTCATTTTTTTTCAAACCAGAATTTTTATATTCTGTTCTTTGTAGGCCTATATGCTGTAGTTGTTAAATTCTTACATGAATGCCTACCTGGCTTACAACCTCATTACATTTGTTTAAGACAAAAAATTCATCTTTAGTAGCTTGACGCGATGCCATATTTTACTCATTTTACTGGCAAGTAATTTTGCAAATAAATAATCATTACAACATTTATTTAGCAAGTCTCCTAAACTAATTTCAAGATCTTCTAGCACGCGATTGAGTTCGCTGTTATATTGCAAGACTGCTTGATTAAATATGTATTTCCTGTTAGCAATAATTGAAACATAATTTTGTTTTTCTTTTTGGCAAACAACACACAAATTCTTACAGTCTATGTTAATAGTAGAAATATTTTGTACGGCTTGTGTCATTGTTTATATTCTAAACTTGTTTCTTTTATATTTTTTACAAATCACTTAAGACAAATGAATACCTATTATTTTTTATTATGCTGTTTGCCCTTTCCAACAAAACTAATTCCATACAGTTTCCTTCATGGTTTTTCTCAGCTCCCTCTGGCACACAGTAAAATATCCCATTATTATGGCATAGGCGATTTGCATGATCCTCAACTGTGTCTTGCAGTTTCTTAACTGTGCTGTCTAATTCAGAAATATTGCTAGTTACCTCTGACACTTGTGTTTCAATTTCCTCAAGTTTTTTTTCTCATTTTCGTCTATCCGTTTCAGCTTTATGTCCATCTCAAATATCATTTTAATGATTACATGTATCTTTTGATCCATAGTCATGTTAGTTATATTACTCAGCTCGTTTTGAAGTAGCTTTGGCTGAGTATGAGTTTCGCTCGTTTCATCATGTTCATCGAACACAGTCGCGTCACTGTCACTGTTGGTGCTATCCTTCTGAATTCTGCTACCTCCATTTACGGGTGATGCTGCTCTTTCTTGTTCAGTAGGCATATTCCAGAGGGTCCAATAGTCCAAGAATTACTCACCAAAGCTCTTACCAACAGTTAGTTATCATAATCTTGTCTTCATCCGCTACAAAAAAGGTTTTCTACAGGATTTTTTTTTTTTATGCGTGCATGGTGCTCACGAGCATGGAATCAAAATCTTTATAAAAATCCTGGTAGTAATCTTCATGACGATCTTCTCTTGATGCTTTATGCTCTATAGTCTTAAAAAAGACTCAAAAAGCATAAACGTAAAACTAATTAAAAGTTCTGTTCACGAGATGAGGTGAATGATGATATCCTCCTGCAGCAAAAACCAAACAAAACGTGCAAAAACATTTTATGAAGTGGATTGAAGTAAATTGAAAGTTCAATTCTTCAGTTGCTCAACACCAATCTCACGGGCACGTTCTTCCCCTAACAAACGGGTCAATTTAAGCGTTTGCTGGTAGATTTCTCCAATAGGATGTCTTGGCATCTGGTCACTGTCCTGCTCTGCTAGCGTTGTCATGAAGTCGAGGTCGTTAGGTTTTGGTTTGGTCTTGATGATGTACCTTATGCTGGTACTGGTAGAATCTGTCGAAGGTCACAAGTGGCGTCCTTGGAGGCTTGAAAACATCTTGATTGGTCGTGTAACTCGTGTTGGTCTGGTCTTGAATTTGCATTGGTTCTTCATGGTCTGGTATTGCAGCACTTGCAGTTGCAGGC
This sequence comes from Amphiura filiformis, assembly GCF_039555335.1. Lineage (NCBI taxonomy): Eukaryota > Metazoa > Echinodermata > Ophiuroidea > Amphilepidida > Amphiuridae > Amphiura > Amphiura filiformis. The sequence continues at coordinate 46,338,489 of NC_092634.1, forward strand.
TTGACACCTGGTCCTGGTTCAGCCGCCATGGACGTGGATTCTCCAGTATTTTGTAGTTCCGACAGCCCAGTATAGAGTGTCGCTGTTGTCAAAGTCGTGGTGGTACTAGGCTTTACCACTGGAACAGCATGTGCTGGCTTGACCTTAGGTATTTTTATACCCATGAGGCAAGTTTGATGTGGTCTTACCACCATGCCTCCTGTTACAAGCTTGAATGTGTCGCCAAAAATCTGCATTTCTGCTTGAAGCAACTTCATAGGAGCAAAGTTTGCATTGGTCTGTTTCGGTGTTTATCAGCAATGTGCTTGTAAAAACGTTGCCGATTGTTATACACCCTACTACACTCCTTGCATTTGTACTCACAGAGATCCATCTTGGTTTTTGTCAGATTCGAAAATCGAGTGGCAGATTTGTGTCGAGGCATGGTGGTAAGACCACATCAAACTTGCCTTAAATTAAATATATAAATATCCATATAAATATAAATTAAATTAAATATAAATATCCGATGTTGTCATATTAACCAGATACAATAAGAATTAATAGTAACTTTGCATAAAATGTTTTTAAATACATGGTGGAATTGATTAATCGATGATGAACTTTTAATGCTGTTATCAACATTATTCCATAACTTAGTAGCTGCATATAGATTTCCCACAGAAAGCTCTGTCTGAGGCTTCCATTTATTTCTGGTGTTTTTAAACAGAGTTAGAACCTTGGATTTTTGAGCTTCCAGTTCCGGTTGAGAACCAGTCAGAGTTAGAAACTGAGGTGCCACAGGATGCTGAAGGGCTGATGGACATACCAATAGCAGAAGATCCCAAGCCTAAAGCAAGGAAGCCTACGGACGAAAGTTATGGAACAGGGGAGGAAGACGAAAAGAGGGAAAGCTTGAGTATAAGTCTGGACCCAAAGAGGTTAAGTGAGTTGAGCAAACGTCCAGTCAGTGTAAAGAAGAAGAAAAAGGTCCGCTTCAATCCGGATGTAGCAGTGCAAATTATTCCGAGGACAGGTAAAGGCGAGAAAGTCCCGGAGAATCGGAATATGAGGAAGCCAGCTAGACAGTCGAGGAATCAAGAAGAGATGTCGGGTGGTGATAGCAAAAGTGGGCTGCAATTGCAAGGGGACAGAAGGAACCCCAGTCGAGTCAGGCAGAGGCCAGTTAGATATCGTTAATTAAGAGAGATATGAGAAGAATTATTGTTAAAATAAGTTCTTATATTCTTCGTTTCTTTCAGAGCTTGTTAGGAACTTGGACCGGAAAAGGATGGATAGAGAGGATAGTATAGCAAGAAGAAGGTGGCAAGAAACTCATGTCAATGTCCAAGCCTAGAAAGACAGTGTCAAGAGCATATGGTGGTACACTCTGTGCAAAGGCTGTCAGACAAAGGATTGTTCATGCTTTGCTGATTGAAGAACGGAAGATCATACAGAGAGAACAGGATGGAGAAAAGAAAGTGGCAAGAAGCATTTGATCAAGAAAGACAAGTTTGGGAAAAGGAGTTAATCGAAAGAGAACGGAAAATGAGTCGAGCAGAAGCACAATATCAAAGATTGATGCAAGCAAGGAAGCAAGAGGATCAACAATGGGAAATGGAACTGATAGAACGAGAACGCGACGTCATGATCTTAGACCATACTCGGATAGAATTAAAATTAATTAATCATTTTAAAAAAATTTTAAAAAGTTTGTACTGTGTAAAAGAGAAGAAAGATAATATAATTTTATAACTCACTATGTGAGTTTGTACAATTTGCCTTAATTCAAGCAGGATATCTGAAGTTGTTGATCAGATATTTATTTTCTCTGAGAGGGCACTGTACTGTGACCTTTGGTTTGGAAAATGTTTTGCAATTCATTCTCTTCCTGCTGTTGTTGCTGGTTTCCACAACACAACATTTAATAGTCTTCAAAGGCAACCTCGCCACGATCATAATAAGTTTGGAGACTTTCAGACACAGTAGCATCGGCAACCTCAGAAGAAAAAATATTGTGAACAGAGTTTGGACTAGCTAGACATTTATCAGAAAACAGGTTGGACTTCTTCAACTTCTGTTCGGTAGCCCAATATATTGATCTCACGGTCTTTCTCAAATGGCACAGTTTGGCGGTTCTCTTTTTCATTTAATATTTCTTGGTTGAGATTTGTCATTACTCTTGCTCTATGAGGCAGATATTGAACAAGGCGGGCAACGTTTCCTTCACTTGTGGCAGTCATTGCCATTTTGACATTTTTTGTTAACCTCTTGCTCATGTGCCTCATCAAATCCACTAGATGGCATGGGTTTACCTGTTAAACTTCCTGTAAACACACCTTGATGGAAATCTTGGAGAATACCAAATGGAAAGTTTTCCTTGAGGTCTGCCAGGTGGTAAGGGGTAATCCTCAAATTGATGTGTCTGTCTAGTGCCTGAAAGATAGGCGCTAATAACGTGTCTCAACAGAAAATCTCTTCAACGAATTGCCAAATACAGACCAATATAAAAGAACATGTGGACAAAATTGATTGAACTTGGCATGCAGTTCTGAGTATAAGTTAGAAGGGGCTTGAAGTTCTTGTTTGAGATTTCCAAACATTCACTCCTGTTTTCAACAGATCTGTGGAGTATGCTTGGGAAAGAAATCGCATCCCTACTTGAACTCTGCAAAAACTTGGTAAGAACATGCCTGTCTGTATAAGGCTTCCCATGTCTGTAGAAGAAACTGGATACTCTTTTCAAAACTGGTTGAATTCAAAACAGCTTTACTTGTGGCACCGTAGTGTTACATCTTCAGCAAATCAAGGGTTTGTTGCAAGGTAAACAACAAATAATAATTACCAATGATGGCTTTCACAATCTGTGGATCTGCATTCTTCAAGGTCTCCAGCTTTAAAACATCTTCCCCCGAATAAAACATATTTACCAGAGCCTTCGCCACCTTGGAATAGTTGAGTCTTCTTACCATGTCCAACATGGTGGGGGTATAGAAACACCCCACTTCCAGGTGCGAGTTCAATCATCTAAATACAAGATTTAAAAGAATTAATACATAAAGTGATTAACAATTTATGAAAGTTTCATCAGGTATGAAGAAAGCTGCAAAATATGTCTTTCTAGTATGTCGCAGAGCTTTTAATTTAAAGGTTTTTGAAATCCAGAATAAAGGTTTATAATCACACAATAATAATTCTTCCATTGAACATAAATTTACCGAAATGAAAAATTTCTCCCACAAAAACAAGTGATGCTGCTTTGATGCTTCTTTTCCTTAATATTAGTTCATTGTTGTCACTTGACAATTATATAAACACTTGCATATTAATTAGGCCTATATAATAAATAAGTTGTACAGCAATGTAAAAAAAAAACATGTGATGCAGACAGAAGTTTCCCAGGAGACCAAACATCTGTTATAAAATTTTGCAAAAATAACTCGCCTGGCAAGATCATCCAGAAAAACGCAAGAGATGTTTCTCATTAGTTTGTGACGTTGACAAATTACTTTATTAAATAATTTACCTAATATATAGAGTTGAGCGGAAATAGCGATGTAGTAGGCCTTCAAAGGTCTGTCATTCTTTTGCATCAAAAGCTTCAGGAATGCGTCCATGGCACAATGGCACAGGTTAGCGTTACCCTTAGTCCATCAAATCTTGTTTGCATGTTCTTGAATAACTTGGTAAGCATTTCATACATTGTGTATACTTCTGGAAGGACTGAGTAGAGTAATAGTTGAGTAACCTTCCTCACCTTCTCCTACAGTAACATGCACAGAATCTACACATTTATGAGGACTTTAAATATCTCGAAAAAATCAAGCAATTCTCGCTATTACCGCAATAAAGCGCCGCCATTGTTTATTTACATAGAACACGATGTATCGGTATACACGCAAATCGATAGAGAAAAATTAATTGTGCACATTTCAAATCACATTATTAAGTATTATTGAGTATCGATTCGAATGTAACACCTTTATTTTGACAAAGGAAAATATTGTCAATATTTTCCTATGTCAATAGCATGGTAATATTCAGAATCGATAGAAAAAATTGATTGTGCACATTTTCCCATGATACATCATTAAGTATTTCCCATGATACGATTCGTAAACTGCATTGGCACTTTATTATTGACGTAATAGCTCTTAGAATTGGTCATTCTTTTCATCATAGTCAATTCCAGTATATATGACTGCAGTCTCATACTCAGATAGTAATATGGGAATTCTGGGTGCTGATGTTGTAGCAACCTTGTAGAAATCAGTGTGAAATTTTGTTTGGGCACACAAACCACAATTTGAGTGACAGTTCTTTTCTCCACCTGTAGATTGTGTGGATTTCTGGTCCACCCATATTCATAGACATGAAGTTGGCCAAATATGGTCTTCCCCACAGCTGCATAACCTCATAGAACATCTTCATAGGAATAAAGTATCTTTGCCATTCTTTCCTCTGACATTTTGATTGTGTTTTATGTCATTGAGAAAACACACTAATGTGGTTTTGTTGTCTAAAAGCATCTACTTTAAAGCTGCTTTGGCTATTGCAGATGATCATTTATTTGATCTTGATTCAGCAGCTAAGAAACTTCTAAAGTGCATTATATGTAGTCTTCCAAACAGTATTATACCATCTTCCTCAATGTCCAAAAAGGAAGATACTACCTCATTTATGGTCCTTTTCCAGTGCTAGTGAAATGATAGTAAGCCCTGCCACACGTCCTTGGCCTGAGCAGGGTATTGCAAGTGCAATATCTGGAACAACTTATAACAGTAATCAACCGGTTTCAATATTGTTGCTTGGTTCAATGCCTGCCGTTCAACAATCTCAAAAGTCTGAGCAGGCTTCAGATGTTCTCCACCCAACACACCAGCACAAAAGGTTGTGAACGTCCTTCAAAAGTGGCAAGATACCTTTCCAGATTGGTTCCTTCCTTTTGGTAATCAATGAAACAATCAATTGTTTCCTGGAGGGAAGCTCTTCCCCTTTCCGTAATGACTTACGCCCTTGGAACAGGTGGGGCAAGAAGAACAAAGCCAAAGAAAATCTTTCATCCATATTTGCCACCGATGGCACACCCATCAGGCACTGGTCTTTGTAGCCACACCTGAATATACCTTTCCAGATTGGTTCCTTCCTTTTGGAAATCAATGAAACAGTCAATTGTTTCCTGGAGGGAAGCTCTTCCCCTTTCCTTAATGACTTACGCCATTGGGACAGGTGGGGTAAGACGAACAAAGCTAAAGAAAATCTTTCATCCATATTTACCACCAATGGCACACCCATCAGGCACTGGTCTTTGTAGCCACACCTGAATGTGAACTTTACATGGGTGGGCTATTCCATTTAAAATCCACACTCCCCCTGTGGAAGATTTTGGAAATATCATCCACAGGGGGAGTATGAATTTCAAATAGAATGAACACATTAGGCAGCTCCATTTGAATTTCATACACCCTCTGAGAAAGATTCAACCTGAATTTTCCACAGAGGGAGGGTGAATCTCAAATGGAGCTGCCTAATGTGCTCATTCCATTTGAAATTCATACTCCCCCTGTGGATGATATTTCCAAAATCTTCCACAGGGGTAGTGTGGATTTTAAATGGAATAGCCCATGGGACCATCCAGCGTTGAATCAATGGCAAGAGATATTGTCTTGTCGCATGGCAAGTGTGGTTCAAATACAGAGTACCTCTTCTGATTGGCTGATTTCATGCGGGAGTATCTACCCAGTGTTGTATGCTTCTTCCTTGCGGTTTCCTTCTGCCTGATCTTCAAATTCTTTTCTGGTCGAAGTGGCCTCTTCTTGTGCTTTTCTCTTGTGGGTTACTTTCGTAGATACAAAATGTATCTTCTGGGTGGGTTGTGGCATTACCCAATATGTTTCCTTTTTGTGTTGCCTGAATATTGTTCAAGGACTCACTAACCAGTCCTAAATTCTGTGTGGAGTATGTATGTGGGGGTGGGACTATGGATGTTTGTTTGTTTGGCTTTTTGGCCTAATATGTAAAGTTCAAATCTTGACTGCAACAAAACTTGGGCAATTTCATGTAACTGCAGCTAAGGCTGTGACTTCTTGCTAATGGATCAATAGCTGACAGTGCCTTCAGAACACAATTTGTTAAGGTGGACTTCTGTACATACTTCACATTTCATATACGCTTCTGCTGTTTACTTATAGAACTTGCTCACTGAAGTCTTTTGGTCTCTCTTTTATGATATTCTCATGACTGGTTTTTACTGACATACACTAGGTAAAATTACTTTGAAGTATGAAGTTAAGTTAGCAGTAAATTACGCCGTTTTAGGGCGCTGTAATGTCAAAAGGAATTAACACGCTGCTAGCCGCACACAAATGCCTGAGCGTCTTAATACACAAAATGTGCGTAGCTTACTTTGTGGACAAACTTTGGGCAATTGTGTGGCAATACACACAACCTTTTGTTTGCTTATGAAAAGAAATCTGACTTTGTGCTACATCCATGAATAAACATTTCATTCCTAGTTTTCCACCTGCCTTAAAACTCTTTCAATTTTATACTTGTAACTGTTCCTTACTGCTTTTGATCATGTTGCATTTGATATTTATTTGATCCAGGCTCAACAGTGGATTAATGCAAAAGCACCATCTAAGGCTTTGTAACCGTTTGATTAAAAAAAAAGTTTTATTCCCGGTAGGCTGCACACATTTCAGTCTTTTTTGGGAGCAATTTTTTGTGTTTTTATATAATTAGCTGCAATGGTGAGAACAATGCATAAAATATAATAAGTACGTATCAGTGAACTAATTTTGATTCCTGCAAGTTCCCGAATTTGAACCATAAAGTGTAAGTGGTTTTCAAAAGCAGTAACTTCCAAGAAATAGATCAATTGTTTTTTAATATTTAGGGTGTATCATACTTAATATCCATGGGCATAATTTGTTCATTATTTGGTCTGTACTGATACTGTAACTCGATCTTTTAAAAGAGTGCTACAATCTGTGTCCAATATGTAATATGTGACACAATCTGGTCCATGGGGCCAAAAGTGGCAAATATGAAACTGAGATAAAGGTAAAAATATGGAGTAAAAAACAATAAAATACATAAGAAAATAGACATCAAAAACTTCATAACTTTAGAACCAAGTATGCTAGACCTTTGGTGTTTTTAGTAAATGATAGACTATTGTATGTGTAATGTAATAATTACAGTAACTTAATTTTCAAAAATGCCTCCTTTGGTCCCCATATTGTGTCACATATTAGACATAAAAATTGTCAGTGTTTCACACGATTTGTGTGTTTTTTGTTTCACTTTTTAGTATGTTTGCCAGGTATTCATTTGAATAAAAACTACAGGTAAAAGTGGTTAAAATCAATTTGTAAGCCTTTTCATGCCTTTGTTTTTATTCCTTATGCATAAGAAAATCTTACTGTGTATGGCTATTTATACATGTACTGTGTAGTACTAGTGGAACAAGGGATTTATGGGGGGGGGGCTGAAAATCAAGTAAAATATGGGTTTTTTTATGCCCGACAGCAATTTTGAGGTTTTATGGCCCTGGTGCTGCCACTGGTACTATATGCAGTAATCTTTTTTTAACAGGTACCCTGGTGTGTATACAATAGCCCAAACAGGGTTGTAGAGAAATGAATCTTGCGCCGATATGAAAAGTACAGCATTATTTGTTAATGAGAGCCAATCATCCCATGACGTGCAAGAGATGAAAATGCTACACCCACTTTTCATATGACAGGGTTCGAGGTTTGAGTACGGTTTCACTGCCAAATGTGTGAAAAAAATATTTAGGTGTGAAGAATACTTCTAACAATGAGAATATATAGTATTTCTAAGGTAAAATGTCTGAATTTTCAATTTTCTAACTTAGAATACTGTATCTTAAGTCGATTTTTGGGTTAAACATGGATTTATGGCCATTTTTTACTGAAAATGACCAGTTGTAGGCGAAAAAAAAATTCACCATTAATTTTTAATCCCTAATATTTTCTACTATATAGATAAATGTTGTCTTTCTCTGTTATTTTGTATTACCTGATGGTTTATTTGTTCAAATAAAACTGTTTTTAATTGATTTCATCGCTTACTTTGTATACCATGCCCGGATAAAGTTGAACTTGAAAGTGAAAAAACGAAGCCCAAAAAAGGTCATTTTCGAGAGATTTGTATCTTAGTTTCGCCATAAAATTTGATCTAAAGAGGCTAGAGACCTCATTAACCCCTCATTTTAATGATATTTTAATGTGCCACACACTGATAATAATTTTAACTTCCTTAAAAAAAGAGAAATTGAAGAAAATTGCAAAAATGTTACCCATACCCCTAAGCGTGAAAAAAATATGGCAAATTGTAAAAAAAATTATTTCGGAAAAACTTATGAAGGTACAGCTCTGAAAAGTTGATCGATTGTGCACTCTACCAATCCCCACAATCGATTAGATGCCATGTATACTTTTTTTCAAAATAATTTTTTTTACGACTCAGATTTTGCCCCATTTTGAGGTTCACGCCATTTTTCTGATGTATCAACCCCTTAAACCCAAAGGTCACACCCATAAAAGTTATTCCAGGAAGAGCAGTCAATGCCTTTCATGTTGTGCCCTCAAATATGTAATTATAAAGGGATGATCTGATGATAATACGACCACCGATGATGAAGAATCTTTCACACCGGGAGATGTAGTATGGGCAAAGCATGGTTGCTACTGGTATCCAGCTAAAGTCATTTCCCCAACTGATGTACCTGAACATCTATCTGAAGTTCTATCCTGAGAAAACTGAATCAGAATCAAGTAATAGTCAAGTGGTATGGTGAAGAGAACTTTAGTTCTGTACCAGCTCATCACATCAACCATTTATCAAAAAAAGTTGATGCAGCCCATGCTGCTAGATCACACAATATTCAGTTGCGCTATCAACAAGCCATTTCTGATGTCAGGGGTGAATAAAGTGCTATGCTTCAGTATAAACATTTTAAGATTGTGTAAAGGTAATCAGTTATACATTAACACTTAAAGAACATCATTTCTTTATGAGTTTAGACATCAATAGATTTATTGTCTTGACACCAAACCTGACCGCTATATGTTTACTAAATATATAGGAATACAGGGCCTCAGTACCAACATCATTTCATTTTCATACATGAGAACAGTGTTTAAGCAGTCTTTATAGTTTGTTTAACATATTTATAGATTCAAAACAACTTAAGGTTACACAAAGAGACGTATAAAAAACGTATAAAAGACTTATAAAGTTGTTCTCTAAAACAGAGTTTTCTCAGTAATCAAATATCGCAGCGAGTGAAATGTTGGGGCATTGGATGTAGCTTAACATTTTTGTGTGTGTTATATACAAATTATTAGAATAAATTTTAAAATCCTTCGTTTAAAGCATTTTTTACTCATCATGTTCACAAGATCAAAAACACGTTCCATGAGGTTTTTTTCAAATGTGCGCTCCGTATAAATCCACACCTAGCGATTGTTTTCTTCTTTTTCAGTATTGTATTACAAATCGATCAAAGAAATAATGTTGCCATGGGGAAGAACCAAATACAGTACCGATTAAATTTTAAAAGCCCGCTTTTTGGGGAAAATTTTGGAGAATTTGCTTGAGAAAAAGCTGGTTTGTGAAATTATCGATATCTTGATTACGAGGACGTTAATTTAGACATCTGAATACCTACATTATTTCTCAACATTCTGCCAATTGCTATTCCATTTGATTTTCACTCCAAATTGAAGCTAGTTTTGCAAAAAACGAGGTTTTCCTCCATCAGTTCGTTCAAAATTTCAGCGCCGACATGCGTGTTTATTCTAAGAGCCATAATGCGGACGCGATTGTAATCATATGTAATTGCATCCAATTATAGTTATATCATCCGCTTTGAGAACAGTCAATTTGTGTAAGTTGATCTGTGGCCGAGTGGATAGAGCGTTGGACTGGGAATCTAATATGAACTATTTTTGTGGGTTCGAGTCTCCGTGTGGCTGAATTTTCTTTCTTTTTTTCTCTTTTCTCATTTTTACTTCCTTTCTTTCCTCTTTTCTTTCTCCTTTCTTTTATCATTTTTTTTTTTCATTTCTTTCATTTCTTTCTTTCTTTCTTTTTCGTTCATTTTCTTTCTCTCTCTTTCTTTCTCTTTTCACTATTTCTTTATTCTTTCTTGCTCCTTTCTTTTTAGTTTTATTTGATTGATTCGCTGAGTGCAGTGAATCGTGATTGATTGTTTTTCACTTTGTAGGCCTGCTAAGTCTGTCTTGTTGATTTTCATCCCAAATTCGATTTACAAATAATTGCTTTTTGATATTGTTGTTGTTGCCTACCCTTACATTGTAATCAGGGGAATAGCAGCATTGATTTCATCAAAGATATCAAGGCTATAAATTCAAAATCAACACATTTTCCAGGGCGTAGCTTGACGAAGTGCCCCAATCAATTTTAAAATTTATAAAATCCTTGTGAAAATTGCGAAAATGGCTTGTGCCACCCCCGGCATCCGAGCTCCGGCACGAGCTAAGCCAAGTTTCATAGCCTTTTCATGTCTTGACCGTGGATCGATATTCTATTGTAAGTAGGCTCTACGTCCCGCACGCTTGTTCATTTTCTGCATGGCTGTTTCTGTTATGAACTTACGCCCTCTGAAATCAAGCGCATGAAAAACTCTCGCTAACCTTAACTGAAGTAATAATGCTCTGTAACTTTTTTAAAATACAGTTGTGTTCCAAGTAGACTCCCAGGATTCTTCGTAAAAACAACATGCGCTTAGAATTTGTTACATATCTTTAAAATGGTGATACCCTGTGTATTAAAAACTTCAGAAATGGACTCAGCACAAAATTCTAGTCCAGAAAACATGTATAATGTTATGATAACATGAACTTCATTTTTCCCCCATTTTGGCAGTAAAACAGTACTCAAACCTCGAACCCTGTCATATACATGTAGTACAGTCTTGATATCTTTTGTGTAAATGCAAAGGCTTGCAACACCATACGTGACTTGTTAGACACGGATGATAGAATGATCGATCCCCATGCAAGAATCCTCATCAGAGACTTTGTCTATTAGTGCAGGATCTGTTTATCATATTGAAATTAGCACAATATGATCAACACAGACTATATCCATCAACAGTCAAAGTCCCTGTGCTTTGAATTCATGAGGGCCATTCATTTGACGGTGTGTGTCTAACAATCACACCGGCGTTGCATGGTTTTGCATATATGTGATGCGATCAAGCAAAATCAGTCGGAACTCGGAAATATTGATTTTGAGATACAGCCAAATAAAGGAAACATTTCCTTTTGTTTCTTCTTGTTTTGGAAACTCTTTAATTGCTCATATCTTTGGAACTGGTTGTTCAATTTCAATGGGGTTTTCTGCAAAATCCAGCTTTGTAAATGTTTTTTACTATCCTGTAAGAAACTGAAAATTTATTATTGCCGAGTTCCGACTGATTTTGCTTGATCGCATCACATATGTGATAGTGTTCTGTGTCTTCAAATATGTGGTATGTGCGTAGCAGTTTCGGCCGTCACTTCATTATCGGGCGATGCTGAGACATGGTGTTTGTGGTTAGTCTGTGATGAACATGTTCATAATAACCTGATCATCATAGGGTAATTAAGGTTACTGGCTGTGATTATAACTTGCGCATTTTCCACCCTGCTGTGGCAGTGACGTCAAAGCATTGAGGCAGCTGTTTTGTGCGCGCATCTATGGGGCATCTTTAAGTGTGTGCATGTGTATGCCAGCATTTTGAGCAGACACTACCGCTTTGTAGGTGTGCCCAATGAAATGCACACTGACGTCACTGCCATATCAGGGTGGAAAATGGCACTAGTTTTCATCAAAATAATAGTCATTAGCAAATGTAATCTTGTTCTTAAATGAAATGGTCAATTAGTCATTGACCCCAATGTATAGAATTGTATTTTTTTGTAATGCACTTTGTATAGAAGTATGTTTATAATAAATCAATTGAAATCGAGAATTTACCTGTGTGTTATGCGATTTTCTTTCTGTGCGATGTAAGTGAAGTCAACAGTTTTAGATTTCTGCCAATCTACCTGTGCAGATTAATTTGTTAAGCAAAAATATCGTGAAAATTGAATTACGTTCTAGACACATTGTCTATGGAGGAGTGAAATACACATAATCATGCATACCTCTCAAAAGCAAAATCGGTATCAACTGAAATTTTGGGAATAAGCTTTTTTCATGGATATCTACTGAAAAAGGTTATAAGTTAAGGCCAATGAAAGTCAATTCTGAGTGTACTATTTTCAGAAAACAAGGGAGGTAAGTGAATTAATCAAAATGAAATACAAAAGGGCAAACAGGACACTCAAAATCTACTTTGCTGTGGCTAAAATCTCAATCCAGGTCGCATTTAACCAGATTCTGCAAAATAAATCACAAACACAAATACACTGTTTGCAGTTAAGTAAATTTTTTATTAATCATGATTATTTCTTCAAAACATTTCAATTTTGAAAGCAAATGTAAAAATAATTTATTAGGCATTAACAATGTTACAATGGTATTGAGCTATTCCAGCTGAATATTCCATACACCCCCCCATGGAAGACAAGACCTTCCATGCAGTGAGTGTGAATTTCAAATGGGGTTACCTGAATGGGTGACTCGATCTAAAATCTACACTCCCTGTGGGAGATAAGGTCATGTCTTCCATAGGGGTATTTGAATTTAAACTGGAATAGCACATTGCTGCACTGGCCATACTCCTCATCCCCTCAAAAGGTGTCGCGCTTGACCTTGACGGACAACACTTTTTAATACTGGCGATTTATACCAAATTTGGCAAAACATATGTATTGTATACTGATATGAGATCGGCGAACAAGGACACACACATGATCCATTTCTGTACAACAAGGAATGCACACAAATTGTGGACATCCACAGTCCCGCTAGAGATGGCGTTTCTGGGTGTAAAATTCCATAAGAAAGCATAGCTAATGATCACAATTGCCAGCAAAGGGGAGTCCACACTTTCACATCCTTGTTTGCTGGTAAGGTGGGGGTATATATTTGTGGGGGTGTAAAACCTGATGTAATCAATGATTGGAAGAAAGTTTGAGCCCCCTCCAAAATAAGTATTTGGATTCAAGCACACTTTTTATCATATTATTAGGCACTGTTGTTTGTAGACAAAAGAACAAATTTATTTAGTAGAAAATAAGTTGACAGTTTCATGTCCTCTAAAGTTACAAAATATAATAGGCCTGATCTCTTCAAGGCTAACATCACTGTAGAATTGGAAGACAAGAACTTGATTAGCAGAAAATAGGTCTATAGACGAATTCAATTTCATGCATTCCTACACCTTAATGGCAGCCATAGCTGGGTCCCCGTCGAGTCTATCCCACCTACAATGTGAAACGATGCCGCCTTGGTGGGGATTTAAAACTGCATTCCATTACCCGTGTTATACGTAGACAATAGAATGATGAAAGTTTACAACACAATACAAAATAACATTGCTTTTTAAGCGGCTTTAATCCACCCATTTGGGTAGTCACAGCACCAGTTTGGTACGGCGGGGACTCAGTAATGGCTGAATGAATTCTGACCATCACTTGGCGTGTTAGATTCGTCTATAGTTACATGATGTCTTATAATTACAAAAGATAATAGGCATATGTATATTATAGAGGCAAGGACTACAACTACTGCACTGGAAATTTAATTTCAGCACAGACAACAGTTGTGAAAAAAAAAAAAAAAATGAGGGAAAACCAATATTTGATCAATAAATCAATAACTACTTGCCTTGAGTTGCTGAATTTTCAGTGCAGTAGTTGTAGTCTTTGCCCCAAAAATATGCATATCTTACCTGTCACCAATGCGCTATAATTTTTGAGAAGAATGCAAAAATAGGCACAAAATTGGTCAGGGTGTAGTACCCCCTTAATATATCAATATACAGGGGGAAAGAAGAATTACGCATCGCACACTAGCACATTTAAACATGAATTTACAAATGGAAACATAACATGCATCGGCAGATATACCAGAGTAAAAACTATGGACATACCTGCCTTTGCAGGGACTTGAACCCCAGACATCTCGCTTGTCGGGCGAGTGCTCTACCACTGAGCTACACAGACTGTCCCTGATAAAAGTGGACTATTTTATTTATTTTATTTTCTACAAATTCTTCCAAGAAAATTGGACCCATTTTTATACCAGAGGCCCAGATTTTTGGTCAAATTTTGCAAAATAATACAAAATTAAAATTTTCGTTTAAAATTTGGGCTATATTTTTGAAATTTTTTGATAACAATAAGTTACGACCCATTTTCATACCAAAATTGACCTAGAAATGGTCAAAATTGACCTAGAAATGAGGCCCGAAAATGAGGGCAGCTTTATATATATATATAAACAAAATTAGTAAACAAAGAACCATTGTTTTATTAAATATCTTGGTGGAGTAAAAATTATTTGCAAGGGGTTGAGGTATAACATCTGGTTTTCTATCTAGAAAATCCAATACTTGAGGTAAAGTGTACAGCCGCAATAATTATGTAAAATGCATACCATGTTTTTGTCATGTTTTTTCGATGTGAATCAGAGAATCGATTCTCACAAAGATTCTTGTAAACAGATTTGCGTGAATCAAAGTTGATTCCCGCAAACGTTTGTAGTTTACACAGAAGTTGATTTGCGAAAATCAAATGATTCCCGCAAATTTATTCTGCAAGAATCAAGATTGATTATCGCACTGTGAAACAAAATTCTGTTATTCTGACCCTGTTATCTATATACTTATTAAAGTAAAGACAGTGTATAATTCGTCCACTGTGTCTAAGTAGAAATAAGCAAAAGTTCAACAATTCTCGTTATTCACAATAAAAGCGCGCATGCCAGCGGTTTGCGATGTGTCGTGATGTATCATGGGAAAAGGTCGACATCAAGTCCAGCATGCAATATGAATATTACCATGCTATTACATAGGAACACGTGACAATATTTTTAGTTTGTCAATATAACGGTATTACACGCAAATCGATAGAGAAAAAATGACTTGTGCACATTTCAAATCACATTATTTAGTATTATTGCATATCGATTCGCGTGTAACACCTTTATTTTGACAAACTAACAAATATTGTCACGTGTTCCTATGTAATAGCATGGTAATATTCGTATTGCGCGGACTTGGATGTCGACCTTTTCCCATGATACATCACGATTACATCGCAAACCGCTGTCGGCGCCCTTATTGTGAATAGCGAGAATTGAAAATTGCCCCTTTTGGTCCGATTCCCAGCTTCTCTGCTACATTTTTATGATAAATTGAATGTTCTACATAATTAACAATTGCCTTCTATGTCAAAGGAGAACTGTTAATTGCTATGCCTCTAAACGAGGGATGCCTGGAGATTTGTGGTTTGGGCATTCACAACAGGGTTCTCGCCTCTATTGATAAGGCAAAAATGTATGTCTGTTTAGCTAGTCTGACCAGCCCTGGCTGAAATTTGATACACTTTTGATACACCACTTTTGATACGTATGAAAAATGTATGAAATAAAAGGCTTTGAATTGGAACCCTCATTTCATACACTTTTATGTATCAAAACTGTATCAAATTAACATTGCATACACATTTTATACATATCAAAAGTGTATCAAATGCCAAGATAATGTATCAAAAAAGTATCAAATGAAATGTATCATTTCATTTCATACATATTTGATACATAATTATATCAAAAGTGTATCAAATAAGTAACTGTATCAAATCAGGGTTCCAATTTAAACTGTATCAAATTAGCGCTCAAATTTTTATCCTTTCATTTCATACACATTTCATACATAATTTATATCAAAAGTGTATCGAATATGTTACTGTATCAAATGAGGGTTCCAATTTAAACTGTATCAAATTAGCATTGAAATTTTTATCCTTTCATTTCATACACATTTCATTCATAATTTATATCAAAAGTGTATTGAATATGTTACTGTATCAAATCAGGGTTCCAATTTAAACTGTATCAAATTAGCGTTCAAATTTTTATCCTTTCATTTCATACACATTTCATACATCATTTATATCAAAAGTGTATCGAATATGTTACTGTATCAAATGAGGGTTCCAATTTAAACTGTATCAAATTAGCATTGAAATTTTTATCCTTTCATTTCATACACATTTCATACATAATTTATATCAAAAGTGTATCGAATATGTTACTGTATCAAATGAGGGTTCCAATTTAAACTGTATCAAATTTTCGTTGAAATTTTATCCTTTCATTTCATACACATTTCATACATAATTTATATCAAAAGTGTATTGAATATGTTACTGTATCAAATGAGGGTTCCAATTTAAACTGTATCAAAGTTGCGTTCAAATTTTTATCCTTTCATTTCATACATAATTTATATCAAAAGTGTATCGAATATGTTACTGTATCAAATGAGGGTTCACATTTAAACTGTATGAAATTTAGGTTCAAATTGGTAACCTTTCATTTCATACACATTTCATACATAATTTATATCAAAAGTGTATCGAATATGTTACTGTATCAAATGAGGGTTCCAATTTAAACTGTATCCAATTATCATTGAAATTTTTATCCTTTCATTTCATACATATTTCATACATAATTATATCAAAAGTGTATGAAATATGTAACTATCAAATCAGCGTTCCAATTTAAACTGTATAAAATTAGCGTTCAAATTTTATCCTTTCATTTCATACACATTTCATACATAATTATATCAAAAGTGTATGAAATATGTAACTGTATCAAATCAGGGTTCCAATTTAAACTGTATCAAATTAGGGTTGAAATTTTTATCCTTTCATTTCATACACATTTCATACATAATTTATATCAAAAGTGTATCGAATATGTTACTGTATCAAATTAGGGTTCCAATTTAAACTGTATCATATTAGCCATTGAAATTTTTATCCTTTCATTTCATACACATTTCATACATAATTTATATCAAAAGTGTATCGAATATGTTACTGTATCAAATGAGGGTTCCAATTTAAACTGTATCAAATTTATGCGTTCAAATTTTTATCCTTTCATTTCATACATAATTTATATCAAAAGTGTATCGAATATGTTACTGTATCAAATGAGGGTTCCAATTTAAACTGTATCAAATTTATGCTCAAATTTTTATCCTTTCATTTCATACATATTTCATACATAATTATATCAAAAGTGTATGAAATATGTAACTATCAAATCAGCGTTCCAATTTAAACTATCAAATTAACATTCAAATTTTTATCCTTTCATTTCATACACATTTCATACATAATTTATATCAAAAGTGTATCGAATATGTTACTGTATCAAATGAGGGTTCCAATTTAAACTGTATCAAATTAGCGTTGAAATTTTTATCCTTTCATTTCATACACATTTCATACATAATTATAGCAAAAGTGTATGAAATATGTAACTGTATCAAATCAGCGTTCCAATTTAAACTATATCAAATTAGCGTTCAAATTTTATCCTTTCATTTCATACACATTTCATACATAATTATATCAAAAGTGTATGAAATATGTAACTGTATCAAATCAGGGTTCCAATTTAAACTGTATCAAATTAGCGTTGAAATTTTTATCCTTTCATTTCATACACATTTCATACATAATTTATATCAAAAGTGTATCGAATATGTTACTGTATCAAATCAGCGTTCCAATTTAAACTGTATCAAATTAGCGTTGAAATTTTGATCCTTTCATTTCATACACACATTTCATACATAATTATATCAAAAGTGTATCAAATATGTCACTGTATGAAATCAGCGTGCCAATTTAAACTGTATCAAATTAGCATTGAAATTCTTATCCTTTCATTTTATACACATTTTATACATAATTATATCAAAAGTGTATCAAATATGTCACTGTATCAAATCAGCTGTTCCAATTCTAATGCTGGCCAGCTGGACCGCCCTATTTTTGATACATGCCATTTGATACACCTTTGATATAGTTTTTTGATACACTTTTGATACAGTTTTTTATACACTTTTGATAGTTTTTTTGATACACTTTTGATAGTTTTTTGATACACTTTTGATACAGTTTTTTAGACACTTTTGATACACTTTTGATACACTTTTGATACAGTGTTTTATACACTTTTGATACAGTTTTTCAAATTTCAAAATTGGTCCAATCAAGCTCAAATTCAACAAGAATTATCCGTACATGATCTAAACATATTTGCAAACATTAATGACCCCAAAGTGAAGGGGTCAAAGGTCAAATTTTGAAATTAGTCTAATCAAGCTCAAATTCAACACTGCCCTCTACTGCTAATGCTGACCTCTAGCACTTTCCCCCATCACGGAGCAGCTCAATGCACTTTCCCTATCAACGCTCAAAATTACAACGCATAATAGGATAAATGTGTGAGAAAGACAAAAAAAAAAGAAGCAAAACCCAACCAAAATGGAACATACATACATCAGAAGGCCTGCTTGGAATGCAGTGCTTGTCACTGAAGTTGTTACCCTCAATAAAGAGACAAAAAGGCTACCAATAACATCTACTATACAGGCATGTGCTATATTCATGCTTAATACATATACATTGAGGCCCTATATATAATATATAGTAAGCTTACCTTATCAGAACAAAGTCAGATATTTCCTCTTTAATCACAGTCCCTGATTACAACTACATTGTAACCTAATGTGCAGTCTACAAGCATGTTTGTATCATCATCATGATAAATAAAACACCATAATTTGCTCTAAAATACAGTACATTTCCAAATGCAAATCCTGGTGTTAACTGCATACATGCCACATGGGCAAATTTGAAAATGATGAGTCATTATCTAGACATGTGATCAGTTATTGATACAGTTTTGATACACTACAAAAGGTCAGTTTATGAAAGCCCAATTTGATACACTTTTGATATACCTCTAGCAACCCAAAATAAACTAAGTCCAATTTAATACGCTTTTGATACACTAAAAAACAGGCAAAGTCCAATTTAATACACTTTTGATACACTGTATGCAGCCAGAATTTGACTAAGTCCAATTTGATACACTTTTGATATACCTCTAGACACCAAAAATTAACTAAGTTCAATTTGATACACTTTACATACACTAAAAAACAGGCAAAGTCCAATTTAATACACTTTTGATACACTGTATGCAGCCAGAATTTGACTAAGTCCAATTTGATACACTTTTGATATACATCTAGCACCAAAAAGTTCACTTTGATACACTTTACATACACTGAAAAACTGCAAAGTTCAATTTGATACACTTTTGATACACCACAAGCATGGCCAAAATTAACTAAGTTCAAATTTGATACACTTTTGATACATTTTTGATACAGTTAGGTGGTATTTGATACAGTTTTGATACCTTATATTTTCAGTTGATACATTTTCAATACACCCTTTGTATATCAAAACTGTATTAAATTGCTGTTTGATACAGTTTTAATACACTTTGATACACTTTTGATACACTTCTTGCTGTATAGAATTTCTGCTAGGGAGACTATACATTACGAGGGGTATCCAAAAGTTTTTGACATCACACAGAAGTGAAAGTGCTATACTGATGAAATTTTGTCAGTGTAATCACTGGTCCTTATGTACATTATGGTCCAAAAATAGTCTCATAAGGATGTTTACTTTCTTCAAAGGTGGCGCTAGATGGGAAGTAGGCGCATAACCTTTTCGTGATAAGATCCTCCACTTTCTTGAGTTTTTTCACTGTGGCCGCATCATCCGTAAGTGATGGACGTCCACTTCTTGGCTCATCTGTGAGGGACATGTGGCCAGTTTGGAAATTCATTTTTCAAAAAGTAATAGTGCCATATGATGGGCAATCATCACCGTAGATTGCTTTAATTTCATCATAGATTTTCTGAGCATTGTAGGCCTAACCCTTCAAATGCAGGAACTTAATCATGATGCGTGCCTCAATTTTCACCATATTGCAGGTTATGCGCCTACTGCCCATCTAGTGCCCCATGTAAAGAAAGTAAACATACTTATGAGACCATTTTTGGACCATAATGTACATAAGGACCAGTGATTACATTGACAAAATTTCATCAATATAGCTCTTTTCCTTCTGGGTGATGTCAAAAACTTTTGGATACCCCCTCGTACACATTATGTGTACAAAACATGTAGGGTTCATTTCTCAAAGCATAGCTAGTGATCAGGCTTCCTAAGCCACCAGGCTTAAGCCCAATAGTCCTGTATATATATCAGTTCTTACAATTTCACATTGTACATCATCTTGAAAGATAAATCAATAAAATGCATCCACATTGGAAAGGCTAGCCTGCTGGCTTATGAAACCTGAACACTAGCCAAGTTTCGAGAAATTGGACCTTAAACACCATACAAAGGAAATTGATTTTACATTGTCCTCACACAATTACTGTTTTAAGAACTAATTACTACATAGTGTCAAAAATATATTGCTTTTGTAATGTAAAAAATAAAGCACTTCCCAGTTAAGTTGTGATTGGTCACATAAACCCTGAAATAAGTACCATATTGACCTAACGCTGTGCTCCTTCCCATATTTTAAATTACATTTCATCATATTTTGTACTGCCCCTTGATATGTAGTGCTCCTTCCCATAAGAAGCACCACTAGACCACATACACACATTTTTTATTTAACATTTAATCTGTAAATTCTTGACTTTCATTACATTTTTAAAATTAAGTCCCCCTCAAGTGACTTGAATTCACTTAAATTAGGTAGAACATCGTACATATGCAGTTATATTCTTTAAGTTGTTTATAAACAATGGAATACAAAAATATGCTATTGTTGTCTTCTTCAAACATATGCAAGATTTTTGCCATTACTTGAACACAAATACATGTTGACTACATAGAACAAAAAGACTTAACCCCCTGAGCACTACCTGCCGATCTAACAGTGCCTCTGATTGGTCAATTACGTGATATCTTCTTTAATCACCAATCAAAATGGAGCTTTGCAAATAATTCACACAATTTTTTGTGTGGTGAAGTTATTCTAACAATGTTGCTGATTGGTCCAATTGATAATGGAAACTTCTTTTTGACCAATAGGCAGGTAGTTCTCATGGGGTTAAAATAGAGCAATATAAAACTAGACTTCTTTACAATAGAACAAAAGATTATTAATAATACACAATAATTGTATTTACAATAATAAAAAAAGAGAATCCAAATTTGCAATTTGCTAACAAAATTGATATAAATTAGCAAACATAAATCATTTTTATACAATTCATTATTAATTTGTAAATGGAGCAATATTTGTCATATGATCTGATACACACAGATCAAAGTTAGATATTACTATTTGTTTGTTTGTTTACCCTCTTTGAATATCCCTCTGTTCTTCCATATGGCCCAGCTACAATATAAAAATACATGAGCATTTCTTTACCTAACTACATGTTTAAATTATTCATTTTTCTGTACCTAGAAGTAAATCATTTAATTCTATGTATCTCATACATAAGGACTGCCTTTCTGTGACATGGGTTTAAGGCAAAATAAAGTAGGTCTCAGAGCTGGTGTGCATGTTCATTTTGCAGAGAGTTTTTAAAACATTAAAAGCATTATTTTGTTAAAAGAATTATGCAATTATACTTGAAATAGAGGTTATCCACTTCACTCATGTGTGACTTTTAACAAAAGACGCTGATTCCTGTAGTATTCCTCATTCAAAGGAATTCAATACACGACCTTGGAGTTACCTGCATGACTTTGGCGGGCTATTTTGAAACAGTCATGGTTACACATGCAGGTACTTCTTTTGAAAGTCCTAAACAAGGACTAGCAGTCGCTGATAGGATATGCAGCTTATAGAACACAGATAACCTCTATTGGTGAAAATAAATTGTGGGATAGGCTTTTACGACATGAGTTCATAAGAATTAGTTTTTTAGCAGCTTCGCCGTCGGACAATGTTGGAACTGTCAACTTTTGTCAGGAGTAGCTCTGACTTCTTCAGGACAAAGTACCTAAGAATAAGACAAGTAGGTCGTCCCTTGCCTACTGATGGTTCTGAAAAGAGCTGTTCAATGAAGATAGCCCTGTCAACAGAGAACAAGCAGACCTCATCTATCTGCTTATGTAAAAGTTTTGGTGGCTCTGAAAAGAGCCATTCACAAAAGCCCAGCCCTTGTCAGCAGAGACCAAGCAGGCCTTGTCTATATCATTGGACATGGGGTGGCCCAAGATGACACTCTGTGGACAAGGGGCAGTCTACATGCAGAACTCCCAATAGTTTTATCCTGAAGAAGTCACTTGGAGAACTCATTGAAATCCTCAATTTGCACCAAAAAGATGTTGTATCAGTCTGGTCAGCAAACACATAAAAACCAAGTTAAGACTTGAAGGTTTATGCTACATTTGATACTACATTTAATGCTTCAATGACACCTTAATGGACAAGGTTTATTCTGTGAAGGATTAACAAAAATAAGTTGAGATTTTTCTGAAATGATTTGATCCTGGGCACAAGTGTAAGCACCACTGATTTGCGTAACATTTTGATCAATATCTCTTACAATTATTTACATCTATAGAAAAACACATTGAAACAATTCTGACCTGTTCCCACGAAATAAGCGTTAAAGTCATAGTTTTGTGACCTCCTTGCTGCTGAATTGATTTTCTTTGTTTTACGGACACCTGTACAAGCCTGTTCTTTGTGAATATTCGCTGTGCATGTTTTGCTCCATTAACAAGGGACATACTACTGGCTTGCAGAATGTTCCACTCACAAAGACACACTACTGTATTGTACAGGTGCACATCATATAAAGAACACCAACTCAGCAGCCAGGAGGTCTCAAAACTACCAACTTGTGACTTTACGCTCAAGGCATAATAAATTATTATGCCTTTAGCATAAAGTACTATAATGTTATTATAATGTACATAGCTGCTGCAATGGCAATCAAGGGAAAATGTTGGAACAATTATTTTATAAATGATCATGCCCTTCTCTGTTCCACTTTTATGTTGACGGATGAGACATTCCAATGCAAATACCAGATACCATGTCTATTGTCATATGTGTATGGTTACAACAGGCCTAATAATACAAATCACAGGCTAACAGAAAGACCTGATATTGATAAGGGGTTTATATTTCCAGCAACCTGCACTGGTTTAGGTAGGACTTGGAACATGTACAAGGATGGATAGAAAATGGTTTCAATTGATCATCTTCAATCAAAACATGTTTTGTTTAAATTGTAAGAAATACTATAGTTACAAATTAAGACTTTTTTGCCTGAAAGCACACTTTACAAAATTGGTGAAAACAATCACATTGCATTTCAGTACAGCTTCCTCTTTATTCTTTGGTTGGCCTATTGGCTGGACGGGGCCATAATGCCCAGAAAGAAAGGGATACATTTTGAAGCTATGATGTACGCATTCCTTACCCACTTCCTCAACCACCTATCCTGGGAAATGTGGGGCACTGGTAGCGATTGTAAGCTGGGATTACATAGGGATTAAACCTGTCCTGTTGATGTGCTCAATCAACTTAAATGTAATTATAATCAAATTAAGTATTTCTTAAAATTAAGTATTTCTTAAATTAAGAATTAAGTATTGGCCAAACTGGAACACTGTGAACACTAGTGGCTCCGCGATAAACACATGCGAATACAGAAGAAAGTATACACACGCCTTACACTGTGTACACGCTTAGTACACTACATGGACGCAACACACATGTTCCAGTTTGGCCAAGAAATACTTAATTTGATTATAGTCAGAACAAAAATTACAGGCCCCATCACTTTCCCACATTCCCCGGGATAGAGGGTTGGGGAACGTACTTGCATAGTGCATTACATGTCACTGAGTGGACTGAGCAGAGCTCTTTAGTTCACTTATTTAGTCCATAGAATACTCACTGTTTCACAATAAGAACCAAGCAAGCTTTTCTGGCTACCTGGTGCGTATTATTATACTATATCAGTGTTACTGTTGTGTCGAATGACCTGTACTGGTACATGTAAATAGAGTATTCTGAACAAAAGTGGTTGCAATTAACATACACATTGACACAGATATTTACCAAGAGGCAGGACATGTAATACACAAATTTTAACATTGCATAGTTTGAAATTAAGTAAATAACAATTACAAATATAGCACCATAATTCATATCTATAGACAGAACCGGGGGTACTCAGTACAAATGACCATACGGGGCGTGCGCAAACATGGGTAGCATTTTCAGCCTTCTGGTATATCAATGACCCCTTTTTCAAAGCCTATTTTGGTATATGAATGGGTCCTTTTTTCAAAATGTTCTCAATTTTTTCGGAAAACAGCCCAATTTTTCCTTAATCTAGCCAAAATTTTCAAAATTTTCCCAAAATTTTCAAAATTTTCCCAAAATTTTGGGAAAATTTGTAAAAATTAAGACAATTTTGGGTAAATTCTGCCAAAAATTTTGACTTTTGGTATATCAATGGGTCCAAATTTCTTGAAAAATTGGTATATTTATGGGTCTACTTCCAAAATCTCAGCGGCACGTCCCTACCAAAACCAAACTTGAGTACCCCCGGAGACAGAACTACTTATTGCTCATGAAGTAGTACAGGGAAGTTATAAAAACATTCTTCTTATGATTTAGTCCTTACATTTTTTGCCAAAAAGGCTAGAAAAGTCTATACTTGATACTTAAATGATTTTGTTCTTTTTTAAACCACCCTGTATAAGGTCTAAAAACCACCCTGTATAAAAGGCCTACAAATGTTATGCTACCCTTGAACATGACTGAGGTTTGTACTCATATACTGTTATGCTTTGAATATATGTGACCATCCACCACAAAGTGGTAGTAAAGTCGGCTATAGATCATTTTCTGTTTATTGCAGATTTTGAAAGAATTCACTTTCAGCTTCAAAATGACACCTCAACCAGCTTCATCGGACATCTGGAAGTGAAGTTATAGTTCATCAAAGGTCAAATTCCTAGTATATTCAACATAGAAATCCAATTACTGTTTTTGATTGTATCTCAAAATGGAAAATGCCGACTTTACGACCAGTTTGTGGTGGATGGGCACATATAGAATTTATTAAAATCATAAAATCGAAAAAAGTAAATAAATATTTGACTCCTAGTAAGAAAGAGCAATATCCATATCATACTATAATGAAAGACAAAGATACAGACAATTTATCGCGTCTGACGTCACCTGTCAATCAAACTCGAGCACGGTTTGTTTACAAGTGTCGTGATGATGACTTGCTGAACGCGGATTTATAACCGGGCGCCTTATTGTTGATTTTGCACCTTTCGACATGCAAACCATCTCAAAAGTTAGGTCTTTATAGTACGAAACTTTCTTTGGTGAAGGCACCATGTCCACAATGCCTAGAAAAGCTGCTTTTTGCCTTGTAAAAGTACGAACTTTTTCGCCATTTGCTGCTATTCCTTTTCTCCGATCAGCACCAGATAGATCGGTCTTCCTTTACGCTGATTAACCTGTGTAAACCAATCAAGGATCGTAATTGACAGTGACATCAGACGCGATAAATTGTTTTTATCTCTGTCTTTAATTATAAGTAATCGCAAGCAACCTATTTTTATTTCAGTGTTGGACACCATTGAAAACAATGCTATGCTCCTTGTGAGTGATTATAGTTTTCAGCATAGTTCTTCAGCAGGGTTCTGATTGGAAAATTGAATCACGTCATCATCATATCAGCACCTCAATCGCTGGTCACGCTGCATAGCATCGTGTGACCTAGTTCTTTTTACACTATAACAAGGCAATAATCAGAAAGAGCATACAGACACCGCTGAAGGAATTTGCTGAATACTATAGTACGACACAGGCTTGACACACATCAAGTTAAAATGGAGTTGAATTTTCACTTTTGTGCTGGAAGTCCGGCTCCAATTTCCATCTATACAAGAGGTCAAATTCCATGTCTCTGAAGTGCCTTGTTATCCTATCACACATCATTGTGATTTAACTTACTTAACTCATCAGATTACCTGTAAAACTGCTAATCATCAGTTCACTCTTGTCATATCCGTAAAGAAAGCTTCTCTTTCAAAAGTCCCACTATGTGCACCAAGCGGAAAGCTTACAGCTCAAATCACGCATACACAGTCAGACTAATGCTTCAACTTCCGTCTTCTAAAACTTTTCCAATGTGTCATGAAGATGGCCTAGATGTGTACGGTGTAATACCTAGTGCCTCTCTGGTCTTATGAAACTTATTTCTGACATAGTTATAAAACTGGTATTCAATTACCATTTCTTCTTTCATAATCTTTTCAGCTTCAGGAGATGGTTTCTTCTTGTGGAGAGTTGTTGTTCTGGACCTGTCCAGGTTAGTATCTTCCCCTGTTAGAAGAAAAAAAAATGTTGAAATTTCTACATCAAAAAACTTAATTAATTTACATCATTAATGATCTAACTGCAGATAATCCCCTGGCGAGTTAGTTAAAGCTGTTAATGTTGTAACATTTCCATAAAAGATCAGTATTTCTTTTCCATAAAATGTTAGCTTTTGCTGTCTGATATGACCCCTTTTAATTTTGAGCCGAACAACTGAGGTAAAGCAAAGAAAACACAGATGTCACCAATGCGTGTCACTTTGTCGGTTGTGCTACAGCACAGGCCTTAGATGTGTATGTACCATCCCGCACACGCCGTGTACGTACAAGCATTCGACTAATATTTCCATCGTAATAATAAAACGATGGCTCCTGCATTTTATTCAAAATCTAAAATTTTGACAAAACTACAGCACCTAAAGCCTTGATTTTTGCAGGGGATGTTAGTTTAACAAAGTACAGTACAATTGTGTAAAAAACAGAATTTTGAAAAATATTGAGGGCATCCTCCTCAGCAATGTTACAATATGGCTTTAACCTCAAATGACCTTGAAATTACCTTAACATTTTGTGACACATACTGATACTATAGTTACTCTCCCACAAATTTTAAATAAAAAAAATAATAATGATAAAAAACAAACTATGTACCCTTATAACCCTGTAGCCTTAATAACCATAGACAAATACCTAGATCGCTAAAGGACCAATCACATGGACAAGCTAGCTGGAGGAATGGCCACTATATGCAAATTAGGAGATTTATGTTTATATCTGTGATGTCATGATGCATCGAAAATAATGAATCGCAAGTGACCTAGATTGAGTAGCAAACTGCGATGCGATACCAACTAAATTATGCCCTGGTAGGGGAGACAAAGATTGGGAAAAAAGACACACTACTGTTATTCGGAACTTTCTGACCTGTACACGCCCAGTCATAAACACAATATGATAAAATTTGTGGTCTATCCATTGGTTCGCTTCAAGTTCGGTAGTGACGTCAATGATTTTCTGCGATTGCGTCACAAGCGTGCTGGCAACCGCTCTCTCACACGTGCATGTACACACTTTGCGATTATCTTTACTTGCATGATTCGATACTGCAGCCAGCGAAATATGCATATATACGTCACTACCAAACTTAGGTGAACCAAATTATATATCCATGCACCTTTAAGGCCACTTACCAACAGGATGTAGATAATGCTCCAAGGCACCTTTAAACATTGATGGTAGCAGTCTATCTAACACACTCAATGAGTCCTCAAGTTCTTCCAGGATGCCCACAAATAAATATTCCTTTTCTACATTTCTAATAGCTTGGTTCAGGGCCAACTTAGATGGGATCCTTAAACAACATAAGGAATAAGAAAATGATGGTGTAGTTCATGCACATAATTATAATAAACACCTCAAATAAAGAAAGTCTGCACTTATGTAACCCGTCCTACACCAAACCTGATCTTGTTATGACAATTTTGATTGATAAGGTTGTGTGTAGAATCTTGTTAGCTCCAATTTGACTCTAAATTGACAAAGATTGATACCAGTATATGAAAGTTGGTATATTTTCAAAAGTTGCAAATCAAAACTATGCACGCAGTCAAAATTGCGAAGCGTGGTCAAGCTTGCTTGCTTGCGAAGGGCCGAATCATGCAATTATGACACGAAAAAGAGAAAATCCTTTCTTTTATTCTCCAAATATTAGCAGGTAAGGAATGAAATCAAGAAAACTTGACCGCCGGTCCGTCCGGTTGAAGTCGGTTTCGATTGTTTTCAGTGGCGGCGCCAGGATTTTTTTCGGGGCATTTGGGGACAAAGTGAATTTCAGGGAGGCAAAATCAACAAATTTTGCACAAAATTACCGCAAAAAATGGAAATTTTCGTCATTTTGGGTTTTTTCGGGGCAACAGTTCTGACTGGGGGCATTTTCCCCGTGGCGCCGCCACTGATTGTTCTAAACAATGGGACGCGGTAACCGCCAGTCAACTGGCGGTCGAGTTTTGATTTCAACCTTAAGGTAAGTATGAAATAAGAAATGTGTAACTACATTTACACAGTGTTTGTATAATGATTCAGAAGCAGAAATACAGGGATGCTGTCTGTCAATTTATTATAAACTGAATTATTGGATAGGCTTTATTACTGGATACACCATTCAATTTGATGAGACATGCAATGCCCAAAAGCAGTGTGGCCTACTTGTCCGGTATTGGTCAGAAGAGAGAAATAAGATCAGTGTTAGATTCCTACAGACAATATTCTTTGGACATACCAGGGGGTGTGATGTTGCCAAGGAAATTATAAAAACTCTTCAAGAATCAGACTCAGGGGTGAGAGTGACCACAGACAAAAAAGTCTGAAAAACTGAAATTTGGAAAGTTCCTATACTTTTGGAAAGCGGAAGTGCAGAAAAAGAGATCAAAATCAAGATCAAAAAGTCTGAATTCAGATTTTAATCTGAACCCTCACACCCCTCATATAATAAGCTTGTCATCAGATGGACTAAAATGCCAACAAAATTATATAGAGTACAGTCAATACAACACTCCAAGAAGGGCTCCCTGGACTCATGATGTTCATTCCATCCATGTAACATACATGTTGTGCATAACACATTTAGAGCAGGGCTTAAAGCATTTGGAGAATGCTGAGGAACTAGCTATAGACCTTTTCTATTGGTTGAAGGGCTCTTGTTCTCGCAGATATGATTACATCAACATGTTGATTGATCTTCAGCTGGATGATGACATATTCATACACTTAATTACACTCATTCCTGCACTAGACAGAATAGTTAAGAAGTGGCAAGCAATCAAACAGTACTTCCTCCTTCAAGAATTGCCCAAGCTAGCTGCACAGGAAAGGACAGTGAAAGCCCAGGAGAAAAATGAGAGATACAGGAAAATAAGATGCACAAGGTTGCAACAGAAAGCCTTCCTAGCCCAATTGGCTTTTCATGTATCTGTAGAGCCAATTTTCCAGAGAATTCCACACAGAAGGGCTACAGAATCATTTGTTGCGTGATGCTATGTGTGAGCTGCTGATATTGACAATGGGTTGCTTCATTAATAAGAGCCTAGTGCTGAAAGACAAAGCAGGAAAACACCTGCTCACAGTTGAGTACACCAAGGCAGACAATCAGCTATCCATGTCACGGATGAAGATTGATGAAAAGACAAGATCTGCACTATCCATTATGTCTTCTGACCAACAGAAGATACCAATGCATTGTATGAAGGAGTTCTATATGGCGACCACTAAGCATCTCGTAGCCTACTTGCCAATAGACAATAAGCTTCTGAGACATGTCTCTTACCTACATCCAATTCTCAGAAAGAGTGACCATGGCGAGCAGGCTATTTGTTTACTGCAGATGATACTGGTTGGCTCAGCAATGTGGTTGCCAGTTCATTTTGCAAGAAGATCAGGGGCAGCAGTAAGAACTCCAGCTATCAGAAATGCATCTCAATCAAAGATTAATAAGTCGGCCATCACTGACCACGTCATGGAGAGAGATCAGTCATATCATAGACTGGGAAGAGGCTAAGGTGGTAGGCAATGAAGCTGACAGATACAAACGTTGGATAAAGGAAGCAATACCGATCAGGAAACGAGACAATGTCATGAACAGAGACGAGGGGCAATACAATCTTAGTTATGCATTTGATGGTCTTCTAGCAAAAAAAACTGTCAAACCGCATTGCTGAGCAACCAGTTTCATCTGCAGTAAACAGAAGATTGCCGCAACAACAATAGTGTTAAGAAAGAAGTCTGCTAGACTTTGAAAGATCCACAGTGAGTACTACTGTATACGCTGAAATTTTTCGCGGTGGTTTAATTTTCGCGGATTTCGCTGATCAAGAGGCATCCGTGAAAATAAAACCCCGAAAACATGATAATTAAGCATTTTACTATGTTATTCTATTGAGGAGATATCCACAACCGCGAATTTAACAACCCGTGAAATTGTCAATGATACATGAAACCGTGAAAATATATTCCCGCGAAAATATTGGCGTATACAGTACTTTATTGGACTCTACTATCATGTCCGAGTCCTAAAATCTTGGTAGCTTACCTGCAGTATTTATGCTGGCCACAGAAAAACG
Source organism: Amphiura filiformis (assembly GCF_039555335.1). NCBI lineage: Eukaryota > Metazoa > Echinodermata > Ophiuroidea > Amphilepidida > Amphiuridae > Amphiura > Amphiura filiformis. The sequence continues at coordinate 46,369,015 of NC_092634.1, forward strand.
GCACGATATAAAATGCTTTCTTGCCTGTACACTCAGCTTTTTGTTTTAATACGCACTCATCAAAAGTCTGTTAAAGAAATGAAAAAAATATCAGAAATCATTATGTAACATATCTAAAGTGTTGTTCTTTTTCTCAAGAGGTCACTGACATCTGAGCCATAGCCACAGGGTTTGGCAAGTCGACAAAAAAGTCCACTTTTCAGGTGGAAAATGTTAAAATGTACCCAAGAAAGTCCAAATTAGAACAAACTAGTGGAATATGAAGACTGCCAATTGCCACCCCTCCACCAAGTCACATTACTGAACTCCTTTCCAGTTCCGAGAATTATACTTGCAACCTCAGACGGATGAAATAATGATGGAAATTTAGGCAAATTTATACAACTGAGCTACCATATTACCATATTTACTATTACATAACTCATACAAAGATTCTTATCATTTGATTGGTCAATTACTATCGATTATTCTTGCTATTTATAGAAAAAGACTATTGCATTCCGCGCCTGTGCAATAGTACTTTTTCCATTGCACTGACGCGCAGCTAACATGGCAACGCTGGCAGACGCGAGCGGAGCGCACGGAGACTACCCAGACTCGCCGATTCTAGGTATGGGTGTCGCCTCTGAAATCAACACAGTATGTAATACTTTTTAATTTCTTTTGTTTTTCTGGTGATTTATAAAATTAAGTGGAAGAAATTTTTTTTTTATATGAGTTATACAAAACAAATGTTGAATATTTTTATTCGTTTTATGGAAAGAATTTTTTCATTTGGTTAAGTATTAACCGTTCCATTCAACTCGGCAAAGCCTTGTTCAATGGAACAGTCCATATTTCACCTCATGAAAATATTCTTACCATTGTGCTCATAAACATTTAATATTTGTATACTACAATTTTTAAAAATTCCACACCCTCCCCTCCTGCAAAAACATCCTGGCTACGGACCAAGGGTTTTTTCAACCGGACGAGACAACATGCAGACACTCTCCACAAAAACATTATTTGGAGTTTGCGCAACTATATTACTGATACAGGCGGCTGACTTTTTTATGGAGGGTATTTGCCGTTTGTCTCTTTCATCAAAAAAAAAACTCCTTTAGAGGCATATATGCTTGTAGAAGGAATTCTACGATATTAAATGAAGAAGGGAGCAAAGAAAATTTAGTTGAAGCAAGATTTGAACCGGCGACCTCTAGTAAGTCCAAAAAAAAAAAAATAATGGTTTGTCTCAAAGCTCACGAGTGGTTTGAAAACAAATGCGAAATGCAATTTTTTTTTTTTTTTTATTCCCGACTTTTTTCATGGTATTTGGAGAAAAAAAAATCTGATTTTCGTCTAATTTTTTGGTTAAAAAAAAATTTTGAAATAAAAAAAAACTGTTATTTAGACCTTTTTCCAAATGTGACTCCTCGCCACAACTGAGCCCGGATGTCGCCAGTGCCACTATTGAGATATGCTCCATCGAACTTAACAATAAACAATAGGAAACAAAGGATTTATTGACTGTTTTATTGATTTTTCACTACTTAAATGTCAAGTACTATAGACATGATATACATCATTTTAAAGCTAATTTAAAGCAGAATATTTTGGTTGAATATCTCAAAAATGATGATTGGCGACTTCGGGCTCAGTTGTGACGAGGAGTCACAAATCTCACAATTTACAAATGCTGCAAGCTTTGAGACAAACCTTTTTTTTTTTGGCCTAAGATAACTGATTAAAAATCATTGTTTTTACCTGGTACCTTTCTTCTTCTGGTCCACTGAACCTATTCTTATCAGTTTGCTTGCCATCTCCAAACCTTTTAAAGTAGTACTGTGATACCATCCTAGCAAAAGGATCTCGTATTATGTTGATGTACACAGGGGGTTTGCCACCGTAACTACAAGAAAACAAAATGGTTACATTATTAATTTAAACAGTTTTTATTTTTTAAAGCAGTACTATGTGAAATGCTTACTCCTGATTCTAGAAAAATACAGCACTAATTTTTAGGATTATAAAATATTATTCTGTTTTGCCAAATAAAACATAGCTCAATCATAATCCACTAGTTGGAACAAACTGGCAATATCTACTTACTTACAACAACAACAATCACAATAACAACAACAAAATGTTTGTGTTTTTAATATGCAAATTGTTAGCTTGTGTTCATGTCATACTCTATTAATGATTTTAAAATACATTGAATTTGTATCCATTTTGAATTCTTTAATGTGTATGACGTGAACATAAATGTGACATCAAGAGGAATGAGTCGCATGTCGACCCTGGTTGAAAATGAGTTTTTCACATGTTTCTAAAGAGGACATTTAGGGCTTTCAAAGACTGAAAATCCCATGTTGATACAACCTTTCTTTGCAAAGTTACATCAATTTATCAATCGCTGAAAACAATATAAAACAAAAGAATTTTAACACTTTCTTTGTTAATATCTCGAAATCAATATTAGCGACATCCGACTCATTTCCCTTGATCGTGTCACAAATGATCACTTTGCAAATTTAAAACACAAAACAAATTTTATTGTTGTAAGTCAACCATGAATGATTTTAGCTTTTAGCTCTAGGTCCAGAGATACTCCAAAACCGAAAAAATAAGTAACTTGTTTTTTTTTAATTCAAGTATAGTCCCACACCTCAATTTTGAAAAATTTTCCCCCCCAAAAGGGGTGGGACTATACTCGAGTCAGCACGGTTTATAATATATCACACTCATATCAATTATATCTATATTTAATATAGCTTTTAATTGTTTAATTCAAGTATAGTCCTACGGTCTCCTACCCCTCAATTTTGAAACATTTTCACCTAAAAAGGGGTGGGGCTATACTCCAGTCAGCACGGTAAGTATAAAAAGGGGTGGGGCTATACTCGAGTCAGCACGGTAAGTATATCACACTTATATCAATTATATCTGTATTATAGTTTATTATTATGATGCATGGATATTATCACATAACTCTCAGACAGATATGGGATCTATGAGATTCACCCAATGACTCACTAATTGAAATAAGATCCACCTAATGGTCCAATACATTATTATGGCAACTGCTAGTGCTAGCTACTATCATATCAATTACACACTTCAGTAGTTTCTGTATACGAAGTCTATGGTAAAGCCATGATTTCTCCATGTTACAAAATTTTAAATCTTGTGTTACAAATTGGCAGATTAATTGGACGATTTTCATGATTTTCCGTTTTCCACAATAAAGCACTGAAAAGTAAATTTTGTCTTAAACTTAATTGTAGTAAGGCCAGAGACTTGCATCGAAGGCCTAGAATTAATACTAGAATATATTGTTTAAATGGTTGATTACTGCTAAATGATCACTTTTCTTTTAATATTTTATTTTGCAAATCAACACAAAAGGTAGACATTTTGCACAGTTTTTCACTATTTTGTGGCATTTTCAAATATCCGTGTGCAAACCCCGAATTCTGTGAATTTTTCTGTCACTATTTTGTGGCATTTTCAAATTTCTGAGCAAACCCAGAATTCCGTGATTTTTACTGTTTTTCCGTATCACAGAGAAATCATGGCTTTAGTCTATGGTATCAGCAGCCATAAGTCACATCACTTGAAGCTATAATTTATACCAGATAATTAGTGTCAGATTTATGATACTTTGTAATATTTTGAGTTAATTGGTATACCCCGTGAAAAAATGACACATGTCTTTCTGGAGTGTATAAGAGCAGTAGCGTAGCCAGCGGTGGGGCAGGTGGGGCAGAGTGCCCCCCCCTGACAAAAAATGAAAGTAAAAGTGCCCCTCTGACAAAAAAATGAAAGAGAAAATCAGGAGGGCAAAGGAAAAGAAAAAGGGCAAGAGCCCCTTTTCTAGCAAAATTCAGGACCAAAATAGTGTAAAATACAAACAAATTCCGCGCTACGCGCACACATTGTAAGGATAAAGCCCTTTTCAGCCGGATAATGGGCGAAAATAGTGTAAAATACAATTGTTTTCGCGCTGCGCACACACATCATCCCAATAAGCCTTTTTTCGAAAAGCTCGAAGACATACAGTCTCTATGTATTGTATGATGCAATTGCATTTTTTTCGTCTGATCCCCCAAAATTTTATTTTGCTCCCCCTGACCAAGAAAGATGGTATAAGAGACTCATTTCATTCTTGGGTTTTATATTTGTAATGTGACAAGAAGTGCATGGGCACTGGATGCAGTGTATCCACTAACCAGGCTCCACTGAATGGGCAAAATTTTGCGGAGCATTAAATTTCCAAGCTTTACACGCTCAATACAGCTACCAAAAAAACACACACAATGTTATTTTATGTAGAGGTGTATGAACATTTAAGCAATAGACACCCAAGGATAGCATTTACAGTTTCAGGACAGGTTTTTTACATGTTTTACCGGGGGGTGGGCCTGTACACCATCTGCGATAATCAACTTTTGAAAAGCACCCTAAACAAGGATTTAACCCTTGGCTAAAACAATACCCTAAACAGGTGTTTTCACACCCTAAACAGGGATTTTATTCCTTGCAGCAAATTTCATACCCTAAATTTCATTTCCGCGTATTAGCAATTGCAATTTTGCTACCCTTTTTCCAATATTTCATGTTTTTGACACCCTAAGCGTGTTACTGCAGCGATCGTGCCTACCCACTAAAAAACTACCCTTTTACGCGTTTTTATTATCGCCGATGGTGTACAGGCCACAATGGGAGTGACCCCCCGGATGTTTTATGTATGCCTGAAAAGGTAATCACTGATGCTCAATTCTAAGGAAGGCAAGGCCCTAAATCTATGAACAAATCTAAACATTGTTGCTAAGTACTCATCAGATACAAGGCCCCTGATAAGATAATACACAACACCTAAATGACACAACCCTGGAGGAAGAAAACAAACCACACTGATAAAGTAACAAGAATTTGATACACATGATATCAACTCGGTCATGATGAGACAATCATACTATACTGCTCCAATATTATCCTTACACTTGGAAAAATAATCACAATTTCAAAACTGAACAATATTGGGGTAAATTTGTTTTTTTAATAGATGCACTATCTAATCCTGCACATTATGACACCACATTGAATATAATGTGACCTCAAGAAGTAAAGTTACAAGCAATTGAATAGACGAAGGTCCAGTTTTAAAAGTGACAAACTGGCCTACATTTGTATACAAGGCGCAAAAAGATTCCAACAAGGGCAACGAAGAGACAACACAGTTTCTTCAAAAGCGTTATTAAAAGCAGTTTTTATTTCATTTTTTACTTCTCTGTACTTTTCATAACTTGCGTTTTATTTGTCAGCTCTTTTCTTTCCATTTTCGTTTGTTCCTTTGGTTTTAAATTAAAGCCAATCGCATAAATTAGCCATTCACCACTCTCAAACCAGATGTCTAGTCTGTGGCATTTTGAATAGGCCAGCTTGTCACTTTTAAAGCTGGACCTTCGTCTATTCAAATGTTTGTAACTTTGCTTCTTGAAGTCACATTGGATTCAATGTGGTATCATAATGTGCAGAATTAGAGAGTGCATCTATTAAAAAAACCAAATTTACCCCAATATCGTTCAGTTTGGAAATTGTGATTATTTTTCCAACTGTAAGGATACTTTATTGGCGCAGTATACATGTAAAAACGCATCCTTACAGCCTTTTCGTTCTCACAGGAATTCAATATGCCAACATTGTGACATTCAAGCCCACAACATCTGTTAGCCAACTATAAGTGGAGTTCGGAGTGGGAGTGGGGAGTTCTTTGTTTTGAATTAAATAGGATGTAGGATGCTGAAAACATACTAAAAAATATACTAAATTTGATGAAAAATACACCCAAAAATATACTAATTTTTGATCATTTCTGTTCAAAATTACAGTATATTTGCGCAATTTTGGAAACATTTTTGCAAATTTTTTTTGCAAATTTTGCTAAAAAACAGAGACAAATCTGCACTTTCACAGACCAGTTTTTTGAAAATTGTGGCCCAAAGAAAAAGTTATACCAAAAAACATTATGCAGGGGAGCAATTGGAGATGAATAGCTGCCCTGGGTAATGTTTTTCATAAGTATGATTGCATATATACACAACATTACACAGGGGAGCTATTGGACATAGATCAATGCATTGAATGCAACACTGGTTATCTCCAATAGATGCCTTGGTTAGTGTTATTCATTTAAGCATGATTGCATTTATACACAACATTACTCAGGGGAGCTATTGGAGATATGGCAGTGCTGCCCTGAGCTTTAAACATGTGATATATTATGATATAAATAATAAATTATAGACTACTTTCTCAGTATGTATTTGCCACAGGTACTACTATGAATGCTACAAGTACAACATAATTGTCATACAATGGATAGAGATGTCAATGAACTCGACTGGCTGATTGTGAATTTATTTTAAAAGAAATAAGGGTAATGCATTATCCTTTACACCCAAATAGTGTCCGAGGCAGTAAAAACGTAAGTAATGGGTGAGGCACAGCCGAACCCATTATTTAAACGTTTTTACCCGGGCGTTTTTACTGCCGAGGACACATTATTTGTGTGTAAAGGATAATGCTGCACCCTTTATTTCTATTCTCTTGAGAAAATATCACATTTTTTGCCCAAATATTTCAAGCTGTTTACCTCAAGGTGGAGCACCTACGCGTAGCCAAAGCGTAAGTGATAGCAAGTATTGCAGAACGCGTAACCAAGCGTAATGCTTTGCGTAGAATGCGTAGCAACACTAATATACTGCATCACGCTTTGCAGTGTGCTGTGATGCGAGAAAAACAAAGTTTGTTGCCCTGGCCACTTTATTGCTAATTATAATGGTCTTTCACGTGACGCGTTTCAACAAATCACAGTGCACGATTTTGAATAATGGGTTGTGGGGGTAATAGAATATATTATAATAAGCCCTACATTTTTGCAATATTAGAATTGAATCGGTCCTATACAGAGTGCAACTATATAAAATTAACCCCAACCCTACCCATGGTTTTTTGCTATCGGATGGGAAAGAAGAAACAAACAAGGAGAAGGTTACGAAAGAAGTCACTTGGAACCCCCGGGATTAGAACCCGGGACCCCTCGCATGCCACGCACATGATCACTGACCTGTAGCTACCGAGTTTAGGCTGCCCCGGGCAGCAATTCCCTGGGTATATATGACTTAAAATAATTTAGAGCTAATTTAGCACTACTTTCTGGCTCTGTTGCTATTTACACGCTTCGGTTGAACGGCGCCTGCTCGGGCTACGCGCTCGCTAAGTCCGTGAGGGCCACAAACTGCGGCTAAGGCTAATTGCGTCATCAAGTCACGTGGAATGCATGCACACATAATAGTGAGCTTTAGTGAGACATGGTTGGGTTAGGGTTAAGCAGGCCTAAATCTAGGAAAAATGTGTTAATATAAAATGTCTTTTTATTTCATTTTTATATTTGGAGTTTACTGCGAGTCAGAGGGGAGCCTGAGCTGGCAGTATTTGTAAGTACTTTATTGAGAAAAGCAACATATTGTCATACAATGGATAGAGATGTCAATGAACTCATAGTCATATAGCTGATTGTGAATTTGTTATATTATAATACGTCATGTTTGCAATATTAGAATTGAATCAGTCCTATACAGGGTCCAAATTCTATAAAATTAATGTCTTTATTTCTTTTTTCATATTTGGAGTTTACTGCTAGTCAGAGGGGAGCCTGAGCTGGCAGTTTTTTGTAAGTACTTAAATATTGAAAAAAATAAAGCCCACACTCACAGGGACTCACATGGGGGGGGGGGGGGGCTCATAATTATTGCACAGCCCCTTAACATTTTAAGTATATGTGAATTATATTACAATACATGTACAATGACAAAGTCAAAGGTTCATGTGTATGATGAGGTGTAAAATAATAGGGATTATGTTGCACACAAAGAAATATATGCTTTTAAGCTTCTGAGCAGCTGATAACCAAGTATCATATAATATAAATGTACATTGTAGGACAGTTGGTAATTCTAATATCCATACCTACTCATACCTATGCTCAGGCACCTACTGTGACCAAACTCTTAAAATTGCAACTTCCTGAACCAAATCTTAAAGCACTAGAAACCCAGTACGACCAAACACTCCAGACATTTGCATTGCCTCCGACTCCTAAAACCCTTTGGCTTAGCCTGTAGGCCTACATGTATATTTAGTAAGTGCATTGCTAACTGGCAAACTTTGTGAGGCTCAGTTTTGCGTTTTTCCTTGTATAAGGCAAGTGGGATGGCAAAGGCCAAATTTTTTTTTTACCATTGAACTAAAAAACTTTAGTACAAGTGCAATAACTGCAAAATTTGGGAATTGGATTATTTTGGTACAGGCCTCAATGTGATGTACAAAACAAAATGTGAAACATTCTGACCACCTACCATTAAACAAGTGAAAAACATGTATAGAAAATATGGTTTTTTTTCAGGTTTCAGTTCTTTTCAATGCATGTGAACATTTGTAAGTCCAGTGTTACGAGTCGTACTTGACTCAAGGCCAAAATCACCTTTTACCCGAACTCACATGAATGCACAACACAAATACACTGTTTGATTAAGCTAACAAAATCTAAGTCTTTAATTGAAAGCACGTTATTATTGGTACAATATATGACAACAAATGCACATACACAATAATCAAATATAATCACTCTTTATCTATTTAGTACTTAGCCAGCATTCTTCTTCTTGGTGATCATAAAGTTCTTGCAATGTTCTAGACGGCTGATGTATATATCCTTAATCACTTGTCCTGCGAAAATCAGCGAAGTCCTTTGTACACTTGCATTGATAAATATCCTTGCTCTTAAAATCCTCACACAAATATGGCGTTGCTTTCTCCTTGCGCTATCTCCTTGCGCTGCCCTCTAAACTTAGCTCCTTGCGCTGCTTTCTCCAAACTTGGTGCTATTTCCACCTTTCACACAATATCTTCAGGGAGCAGGACTGCGATGCAGTTGTCCCCACTTATATTGACAGTTGCGTTGAATTAAAACACCAGACTTCAGCAAGTCGACAGAACAATATATTTTCCTTTCTTGGAAGAAGTACGTTCTTTGACGTATTCTAGATCTTCTCCGACAACACTGGTAAATAGTAGTACTTTGACTACATCAAATATTTCTGGTTTGCAATTTCCTTTCTGTGAAGGAATTGGACTGTAAGCATATGTGACTCCTCGCCACAACTGAGCCCGGATGTCGCCAATCATCATTTTTGAGATATTCAACCAAAATATTCTGCTTGAAATTAGCTTTAAAATGATGTATATCATGTCTATAGTACTTGACATTTAAGTAGTGAAAATCAATAAAACAGTCAATAAATCCTTTCTTTCCTATTGTTTATTGTTAAGTTCGATGGAGCATATCTCAATAGTGGCACTGGCGACATCCGGGCTCAGTTGTGGCGAGGAGTCACATATTAGCTAGCTAGCTCAGATCAACACTACCAACTGTGACAATAATTGTGTTTACATTTTCTTATATATCAAGCAATGGGAAATCCCAAGTATTAATAGCCAAATGTGATCTTGGGAATTCCTAAGCCTTAATTATAACATTAACCTTTCTCATTACATCACTTCCTTAGGGGAATTCCATTACATCATTTTCAGGGGGTTTCCAAATATTCCAAATTAGAGATGATTCACTTGTTTTGCTCAATTTGAGAGGGGAATTCCCCCAAAATGTCATCACTCATGTAACTTTGTAAACGAAGATAAATCATCAAATTAAATTACTCAGGGCACATCACAACAGTGATAATTTCAAATAAATAAACACATTGTGTATGTACACGCGCCAACAGGTACGTTATTGCATGGACACATACTGGATGCGGGGCAGTGTTCTAGCCACGCCGGTCGGGGATATCCGGCACAGGGTCTTCCCGACCTGCACTAAGCTTAAATACATATTTGTCACCGACCGACACAAAAAACTTTGGAGTAACTACAGAATACCTGGCTCAGGGTGCCTAACCCTAACCCTAACCTAACCCTAACCCTAACGCTGTGTTGGGAGGTGAGGTGGGTATTCTGTAGTTATGCCAAAACGTTGAAATCACAGAAAATGCACAAGTTAAAACCATAAAACCAAGATGCTGTTTTTTTTTGGTTTATTACAATTAAGGGATGAATTTATCCGAATAGGGCGATTAAGAGATGAATCCGTGGTGTAGCTGTGTATAAGTAAGGCGAGAGAACAGCTACACCATGGATGAATGGTGTAGCCCTTAATCTCCCTAGGCTACATGGATGAATTCATCTCTTAATCTCCCTCCTTACACACACTCAGCTACTAAAATTAGCTGGCATGCACTAAAATTGTGCTGGCTATAACTCTGATGCAGGGGATACATGCTAGTAAAGATTCTAAGCATAGAATCTGTGATGCAAGCTGTGTTCATTCATATGAAAGGAAGGTAGGAAGGAAGAAAAAAAGAAAGAAAAAGAAAAGAAAAGAATACAAGCTAAACTTACTCTGTGAAGTTAACATAATGCAGATGCCTTTGAAAAATGAATGGTGTTTGGAATTGTTCTATGGAATGGACTAGTCTCTCCTGCAAATGAAAACAACAAAAAACAAAACAAAAAAACAAGGCACATTAATTTCATTTGGTAAGTTATTAGAAATTTTAGCTTGAGAAACAAAACAAATTTTTATACACAGTAAATACATAGTGTGTGTGGGGTGGGATGAGTAAATATCAAAGATAATTAAAATAACTGCACAGGTCACATTTTTACCATTTTGAATTTTTGCCTAAAAACCATCCCTCCATGATGAAAGTAATTGCTGTGTTTTTTGTCCAATTTTTTTTCAAAAGTAGCAGGTGACCACTAAAGATTTTTGCATATAAATCATTCTTTTCATCATGACAGAACATCTGTGGTAAAATGAATAATTACACACGGGGGCGGGGGTGTTTCTTTGTGAAAATGAGGGTATGGGACTGTGCGGCCGATTCTGGGTGCATTTTCATCCATTTAGATTAGACGGGGGTGCTTTTTCAACCATTTTGGTTTATTGACGACCATCCAAATTTCTTTAAAAATTGGTATTTTGATGGATCCACTTTTAAATTATCGGCGGCACACCCCTACCTAAACCAAACTTGAGTATCCCCCGGAAGGATGGAGGGAAGGGCATTGTAAACACAGTATGTATGCTTCACGTTGGAGGCATATAAAATGTGTGCAATTAGATAAAATTATAAACCTGAAATTGTCCTTTGTATAAAATTGACACACCTCCCTGCATGGAACGCTGGAACCATTATTTGAAAACGCAAGAATAACTATCAAATTCATCACTGAGTAGCTTAAGCATAGGATAACATGATTAATGACCCATGACCCTGTTTCTTCCTTTCTGGATGGAATCATATCAAATCAGGAAGAGGATAAAATTACCAATGTAATAAAGTGCTGATGATGAATCACTCTTGATGTTTCTGAGCCTCAAAACAGTTTATATGATAATGAATTAATTATCACTGTCTACCAAGTGTGTGTGAAACTCCTGGTGAAACTGTATAGACAACCTCGTTATAACCCGACATGATTGATGACTCTGTAGATGACATTTGACAATAAACGTTTCTTTGAATGCCTTTGTGTCTGTCACTAAATTCTATTTTATATTAATTATACCAAATACCCTTTTTCTTAAATTGCCTTGTTTAGATTCAGGATACATGACTCTTTAGTCAGGAATGATATCCCCTTCCCAATGATCATGGTCATTCAAATTACATTATGTACTGGCCAATACATGTATAGGATTCAAGTTTTGAGCTATTTTCTCAAAATATCAAGAGCTATCGCAAGAAAAGTTGAACCAATATACTGGGCTTGTTTGTACTCATTTTTTTTTGTAATTTTCATACTGAATACAAATATCATCATGATAATGTTCAACTCTGACTTTGTTTAAATTTTAAATAAAATTTGGTACTTGTCATCAGCAGTCCACACCCATGTGGAAAGTGCTTAGGGGCTGTGCAATAATTATGTGCCCTGGGGGAGGGTAAAATTGGGGAGGGGGCAAGAAACTTTTGGCGAGCGAAGGGGGGACAAGCAATTTTTGGCAAGCCGAGGGGGGGCAAGCGATTTTTGGCACACATTCTTGGGGCACCTTTTAAATAAATCGCTCTAAAAAGGCTTAAAAATCGTACAGAAACGCTTAAATATGCAAATTTTCCTGCTCGCAACATGTATATATACATATATATATAAATATAGACCATTTAAAGTTTGCAAATTGGGATCCCAAAAATTTGACATGTGCAGGGGGGCAAAGATTTTTTGGTGAGCCGAGGGAGGGGGGCAGGCGATTTTTGGCGGGCCGAGAGGGAGGGCAAGCGATTTTGGCGAGCCATTTGAAATTTTACCCCGGGGCTCATAATTATTGCACAGCACCTTAGGTAACAATAGCATGTGATGAAACCAGACCATTCTCCTTTAAAAGCAATATATGTACACAATGCAATAAAAATTCACATAAAAATCTTAACAAACATACCTGCCAAGCTGTATCCATCTTCGTACTATTATACACTTCAGAGGAAATCATATGGAAGTTATTGACTATGGCAAGATGGCGTAACAGAAGGATCACAGAACGACTGCCACATTTGCCCACTCTGTTGAACACCACACGGTCCTGCAGTTGCTGCAAGGAAGATGCAATACAGAATGATTAGAATAATGTACCAACTTAAGTTATATACCCCAACACTACTACAAAATACCACAACGTGAAGCGACTGTAAGCACAACCATCTCACAAAATCCGAAAGCGCAATCATTTGTAAACACATAATATATATATTACTAACAAAACTACTGGCCAGACAGCGTATATGTACATGTACACACTCATGGCTTGCAATCCAAGGTCTTGTGCTCCACCCCTGACGGGTCTGTGGTGCAAGACTGGATTGGAGAAAACAACTTTTCTATTCCTCATCTTTCTTCCTTCCCCCCAAAAAATAGAGCATTAGGTCTGTATGCACAAAACAAATTAGACTGGTTCTAACTATGTGTCCTTCTTTAGCAAAGTAGGTGCTCGTGTGGGTGGCAGCGAAGGGTCCCAGGTTCGAATCCCGGGGGTAACAAGTGACTTCTTTCTTCACCTTCTCTCCTTTTTTTTTTTTGAGCGTTTTTGGTACTTTGACCCATGAATTTTGACCTGGGTAGGCCAAGGACGGACGGGAACTCAGGAATTGGTGAGAGCCTTACCGGAGGGGTCACTCGTATACAAAGTGGTATGCATGCTCGTCCCAGCACCTCAAAAATGGACCCTAAATGGCGTAATCCGTGTTGAAAAAGGCTCTGAAAATCTTACCTCTAAAATATGGCGTAATTCCGTGTAAGAAACTAAAATGGACCCCTAAATGGCGTAAACTCTAAAACAAACCCATTGAAGTTGAAAAAAGATACCCTAAACATCGAATCTTTACCTGAAAAGCACCCTTTTTTCTGAAAATGTTGACGCTGCCAAAAGGCCAAAATCGACCCTTTTTCGACGTTTTTGGGGACGAGCATGCGTACCACTTTGGTATGCGAGTGACCCCCCCCCCCCGGGAGCCTTAGTTCCATACAGACCCTCACACATCATACCACATACACACACACACACCAATCATGTATCACAATATCCCCAAAAGCAAGGGGTACAAAACAAAGAAAGAAACACATAAAATAACAAAATATGACTTACTGCAGGACTATCTTCTTCTGATTTCAGTGGCAGTGATTTGTAAGAATCAGGATCTCTGTCATCCCATTTATAATAATTCACACCTTTCCTTATTAATTTTTCTAAAGATGTATCAACATGAGCTTCAGGTGCAGCTGGTGATATTATCCTTACAACATTGTTACCAGTATCAATGTTCACCTGTTCTGTAACATTATTAACTGGTATGTTTTGTTTCTGCACCCATGGCCATTTATTGGTTTCTGAAAACCCACTCTCTGAGGCAGAAGTGTCATCATCTATTTCATTATTTTCCCCATTTTCATCTTCAATCTCAAGAATTCTGTCCCTCTCTGTCTCTTCCTCGTCTCCTGGTGGAGCAGGTTTGTGTGATCCATTATTGACCAGTTTATTGTCTGTGTCTCTGTTTTCGTCGTCATCATTGACTTCATCGAATACGGAATCTGAAGAGTAGTCGGAAGATGAATCTTCTGATGTAACTTTCACCTCTGAAAAATATAAATCAACTAATTATTGTTATTATAATATTTTAAACCTTTTGCTTTAGATAACACTTTCAACAGAATGAGTTTTCAAGTTTCAAAATTGTATAGACCTGCCTCCTGAAAAGATATGCTTTCAGGAGATGATCATGAATGTTTTGAATGTTCTGTTTTCGACCAGGGGGGCCACTCATGGCACTCACGTATAGTGTATGCATGTGTGACCAAATTTTCTTTAAACACCCCTAAACGAGTTATTCTATACCAGCAAATTTAGGCCCTTAATAAGGTAATTTAATATAAAATTAATCCCCTAATGAGATTTTTGGCTAGTAAAAATGAAAAAAAATGTACCCTTTTTGGACTCGTAATTTACCAAAATTACCCTAAATGCCTCACTTGCGTAACTTGCCTTGCCTAAAAACACCCCCTTTTCCTTTTTTTGTTGGTCACACATGCAGACAATTTATGTGAGTGCCCCCGGGTGTTTTTGATGTGCAGGCCAAATCCTGCCCAACCAGCACTGATAATTGGCCCCTGACCAACTCGAAATATGTGACAACGAAAAAACTGGAACGTATTGGCCCTCAAGCATGCACTATGTACATGTATGCTTATCAAGTTATCATGTGCTTGGCCCCTATGTGGCCCTCAAAGAAATAAAGTTGAGAACCCCAACAGGCAAGTGTAATAGTCTAGCCACAGTATGTGGAATCGCGAGCATGTTGAACACTAGCACACGATAGCTCTTGCCAGATGGTAGTTTGAATGCATGCACATGCAGTACAATATAAAATTCTGTGAAATGGGTAGAAATTATGATATTACAAAAATATAAGCTTAATATTCCCAAAGATCTAAAATGGCTGAGAGAGTGTTCAAGTACATGTATGTATTTAGTTCAACCATGGCTATTAAATACTCAACTAGCTACAGATCAAGTCACAAATCCTAATGTCAAAACATTTGTCATCTTGACATCTTCATTATCACATATAAAATGATTAATTAACACCTGCCCCATACATTGTTTCCAATTACTAGTCACAATGTCACCACAGATATTCCAATATCTGTGATGTCACAAAGATTATTTGAAAGATATGTATGTAAGTATCTTAATTAATAATGTCCCCTTCTTGGTTCATTAGATTATTCATTGTGTACCTGAATATCCAAAGGCTTCCATTTGAAATGTGTCGCACACTACCAAAAAGATTTTGGAATTTCAACAAAATTTAACAGTTCTTCCAGATGTAATATTAATTTCATCCAAAACAGTGAATAAAAATTAAAACATACAGCAGATTTTGGAATTCTATTTCAAAACAACTTTTTCTACTTTCAGACCAAATTATGTTTAATTTAAATTGATTTATCCAGTTAAAACAATAAAGAAAGAAATTCCAGCTGGATTGAATATATATTAGGTGGAATTGAGATGGAGAATTGAGATGGAAGAGAAATCTCCACAGGGGGGATGTAGTTGCGCACACCGGGTGCGCCCCCCTCTAAATCCGCCCCTGTTTAATATTTAGTGGGGATTTTTAAAAATGAAGGTTTAAAAAAAAGGATAATCAACCGACCGACCAAACTTTTTCATTTTTACCACTTGAGGACATAACAATTTCTTTTGGCCTTACGCCTTACATGTGTGTTGTATAAATCCATGTTTTCTACGGCAGGTTCATTTTGCATACCTGCATACTGCATATTTCTAGAGTTTCTTAGTGGCGAGTTGTAAGCATCAAATATTGCAAGATTGGGCATATGTTGTAAACAAAATATAAACACATATGATATAAATACTTTTGTTTGACCCTGGCCAGACATCTCAAAATTTGCGAGAGATGCTATAAATTAGATTGGATGACTGTGCAATGCTGGAGCTTTGTGTTATGAGTGTGAATCAATTTTCTAGGTGTCTGCATCTCATTCTCAATTTGGAAAAACATTCAGTCTTAAATGATTCAGTCAGCATTACCTTAACATGAACTATTTCTTGGCAAATATTCTCCAAAACAAAATATACACATTATTTATGTCAATTATGAGTGAAGATTTGTAACATCATATCCCATAATGCATATCTTTGGATGGTCTATGCTTATACCCGGCCCCGGTACTACAGTAAGGTGGAATGTCCCACTGAATGATGGGACATAATATGAAATCCAGATTTGTGAGCTATGACTTGACACCATACAGCAGGGTTTTCTTTAACGCACAAAACACGCGTATTTACGCGTTCAGGCACTTTGCTGACTCCTTCAAATCCAAAGTCCCAAAGTCCAACGCGTACAAAATCTTGAAAAGCGTCACGCGTTCAGATATTGCAAGATTTGAATAGAGAAACACCGATATTGTGCATTTATTCTCGGCTTTTGGCATTTAGGACCTACTCCCGATATGTAGGGCCCATCACATTTTGTCAGCATTAATCCATGCATGTTTTAGTGATTGCGAGTCTCTAAAATGTGTCAGTTTGAAATCTTGCAAATTGGGTTCGGGTCCTTTTTTCTGTTTAAATGGTGCACCAAATGTCTTCAATTGGACTTAAATTTTGCAAAATTTTCCCTCTCAGGGGTGAACATCCACCTCATACACCCCCATGCGTAGTGGATAAACAAGTGACCATTTTCGCTTCTGCTTTCGACATTTGTCAATTTAGGCCCTATTTTTAACACAATTTATAAGCCTAATATGGAAAAGCGTGACAAAGAAAGGCTTCATGGACCGTCATTTCACAATTTTCGGTTTTTCAACTTAAATTTTACACAGTAATAGTGCCAAAATGGTCCACAAAATCGCTTCAATTAGGTCTTCATTTTGCCAGTTCTGAGGGGGAACATCACCCTGCGTAGTTGATAAACAAATGGCCACTTTCACTTCTGCTTTCGACATTTGCCAATAATGTTTAACACAATTTATATAGGCCTACTATAATAGGGAAAACTTGCCGTCCGAAGGCTCCATCATGTCCATGGACTGCTCATTGCACAAATGTTCGGCTTTTTAAACTAAAATTCTACACATTAATAGTGCCAAAATGATCCACCAAATTGCTTCAATTAGGTCTTCATTTTGCAATAGTTTCTTACTTCTCAGGGACATTTTTAAATAGTATTATTTTCTTTTAAAATTGCCCCCACCCTTCTGACTGCTCTAGATCCGCCACTGCTCCAAACAGTGACGTAGATTTCTTTTTGACTTGGGGGGGGGGGTGAAAAAAATGTCTTGAAGTATAGTGAATCCAGCACCTTTTGGTGAAAGAATAAGTTTATGGTACAAAAAATTTTGCCATTGTTGAAATATGGTGCAAAATTGGAATACATTCGCGCGAAGAGCGTAAAAATGTGCACTTTTGGGGCTAAAATGACCAAATATGAGGTTAATTTGGTCAGAAACCCACATACAGGCGTCAACATTGGGGGATAATTGTATGGACCATCCCCTGGCAAAATATTTGGGAGATTGCCCCGATCTCGCCTATGGCTCCAAAAACAAACATATTGTTAAAAATGTCTTCAAAAATAATATTATAAAAATACCCCTTGGGCAATGTTTTTGACTCCTTCAGAGGAAAAATTCACAATTGAAAGGGTCAAAACAATTTGAAAATACCCCTTCAGCAAAATGCTTAAAGAAAACCCTGCCATACAGACATCTAAATATGCCAATATTGGAAATAGTTTGTGTTCAAAATATATAACCTGAACCCTAACATTTGTTGAAGCAGTATTGGGGGAGGAGTATAATTTAAACTTAGTATCATAGGCCTATTAACAGGGGGACATGGGGATGAGGTATGGCCCGGGATGTATGGTAATTTTATACATGGATGAGTGTAGGGGAGAGCGGGGAGTGTTCGCCCTATTTTTTTCTGACCAGCCTAGCGATGTCAATTTTAAGGTTAGGGACGACCTGATTAGCCCATGTGAAAGCCATATGTCTCTAAGCTATATACGGCCACAATACCAGAACTATAGGCCTTACAATAGCAACAGGATAGAGCAAACAAAAAAGTTTTGCAAAGTGGCGAACTTGCCCCATATTGGGGCAGGTTCGCCCATATGGTGGGGTAAGTTCACCCTAATCACAAAAAAGTTTAAACATTGCATAACAATAACATATTAAATATACAGGGCATTCATTTTCTTCTGGGGAGTCACTAAATTTGTTTGCAGGGGTCGGGTCAGGGTAAAATGTAGAAACCCCTTAATTTTGTACGTCTGTGTAGAATTAGATGCCTGGACCCCTTTATTTGCCAATTTGGACCCCTGGATTCAGCAGGTCACCGCTAACCCTGGTCCAAAGTGAGCTTAATCGTATCATGTTTACAACTTCGGGGAGATTATGGATTAGGACATAAACGGTGGTATGAGTAATACTGATACCACATAACTTTAAAAAACATGCTTTTCAGTAGTTTTACCTTGTTTAATGGAATAATTATCAATATTTTGCATAATACGCTGATGGGGCTAGGTCCGCCCTCCAGTTTGGGGTAAGTCCGCCCGGGGAAGATATAGGGCAAACATGCCCCATCCTCAAAAGGGCGAATGTGCCCCTAGTGCATATTTTTATATTTTCTTCAGGGTATGCAAAATACAAATCGAATAAGGAGTTTATAACTGCATTAAATCTTTGACAAATCCCATATGTTCCCAATACAGATATCCATTAAAACCATCTGTATTTATGTATCAATGATAATACAACATTATGAATGCAAGAAAAAATTACGCTTTGGTGTAATTATTTTGTTTTGGCTGCAGTTCGATGAACACATCCCTATATGTCGCGTAGTTAATATGAGAAGTTTATAATGACCTATGTTACCTAATTTTGCCATCACCAAATTCCCTGATAGCCGTATATAGTGCTGAGAAACAAGAGGTGGGCGAACCTGCCCCTAGGGCGAACACTCCCCGCTCTCCCCTACATGAACTAGGGTTTTCTTTTAATGTAAAATTTGCAATGTTAGTACCGGTAGTTTCAATCTTGTCCTCTATTAGGAAGGTTCCTTTTATTTTCTCTTCTCAAACATGTGATATTTTTTAATGAGGGATAAACCCCTTAGAAAAGACTTGAAAGTGATTCTTGTTACTTTAATATTAATAAACTTATTTAGGTCTATGTATGAAGTTTTCCCAAAGCATTCCAAAATATTTGAAAAATCTAGCTAAACTAAAAACAATCTGACAAATCTCAGAAATTGAGGAGGGAGGGTACGAGAACCAAAACATTGATTTTTTTCGGCCCAAAATGGTGCCATACAATTCATAAAAGTAAACTTGATAAAAGGGAAGGCTCCCTCTTTTTGTTATTCAATTCCAAAGGGGCTCATCAGTAAAGTTACTTCCTGTTTTATCGTTGAGAACAAATGATACAATACATTGCTTGTTTGCAATGATACATTTTAAATTAATACAAAAACGAAATGGTAGATAAACCATACACATGTGGTTTAGCGGAAAGTGTTTGTAAGTTTGATTAATGATCATATGTGACGTGTCATGTCAAAAGGAGACACTTTTGGGCAGGTTATCAATTTGGAGATTTTTACGTATCTTTAATATAGAGATATTTTGCTCCACAATGCCGTTTTCCCAATGTAATCGGACATTCCTAAGCGAAGATATTGAGTTTGTAAGTTATGGTATTATAAAATTGGAAATTGAGATATCGGCCTTTAAAAATATTATTGACAATGTTGAGAGTAGGAATTGCCTTGAAAAATGTCTCCAAAAATACAAGATGCTAGTTATATTCGGGTCTGAAACTATCAGACAATATTTTTAACATTAATAACATCACAAATTCACAACAAACCCAAATTGTGAAAAAATCACCCGCGGGCAGAAGTTTGGCTATTTCTCCATTTACGATCCTGCCCAAAAGTGTCTCCTTTTGACATGACACGTCACATATAGCCTTGGGGAGGTACAGTAAAACTATTATTAAGGTGACAGTGCATCTACTACATATCTTGGGTTCTTTTTTCTCCAATTTATATTTAAGTTAAACCATAACACTCATTAACCTATCAAAATGAAAAATATCAAGAAATTAAATGGAAGTGCATATACACACCCCCCGCCCCCGCTCTCCATACACGCCACCACCACAAAGTTCGCACCAACATCACCAAAACATGCTCTCCTATGTAGCTTTAATATACTCGCCACTGAGAAACTCTAAAAATATGCAGTATGCAGGTATGCAAAACGAACCTGCCGTGTTTTCTAGCTGAAATTAAAAAAACCTCAGAACCCCTTGCTTGAAGGAAGGACTCTGGAGCCATCACAGGTCATTGCTTGTACTTGGGATCATCAGACTGTATAATATTTATGTTGGGATACTGCAGGAGGAAATTTTTGTGAGGTTTTTATTTTCACGCTTTTTGCGGATCAAAACCTTAAAATCCCACAGAAAACTGTTGTAATTGAATTGCAAATTCATACAAGAATATGAATTTCTGCTTCCAACAAATCAAATCATGAAAAATTTATATTGAGCTATCCTATAGGCCTACACAAAATAATTGTACACAGGGAAGGTATTGCAATTTATGAATAATGTGGATTTGAGAATCACACTGGATAGGGCAACTGACAAGTGCATGTGTGCCCCAAGGGTGTAATCAGTTCAAATGAGGATGACCATATGGGGATGTGCACATGGGTAGTACATTGCATTTTCAGTCTTTTTTTTTTTTATATCAATGACCCCTTTGTCTAGGCCAATTTTGGTATAAATAGCCCAATTGTGGTGCACTTTAAGCAACATTTTTGAAATTTCCCGAACTTTTGATGAAAATTCATCAAAATTTGTGTTTGGCCAAAAATTTTGAAATTTGGTATATCGATGGGCCCAAATTTCTTGATAAAATATTATGTTTTGATGAATCCAAGTGTGTAAAAATATTGGAACCAAAACATATAATGATAAAATTGGATACTTTACCGCCCAATATTTATTGGTCTCGCTATGAGTTTTAAAATATTGGACTCGAATACGTCTCGTCCAATATTTTAAAACTCATAGCTCGACCTATAAATATGGGCTCAATCAATCCAATTTTATATCAAAATTGGTTTATTGATAGGGTCCCCTTTCAAATTCTCAGCAGCGCTGAGCACACCCCTATCCAAACCAAACAGGATGTGTGCACTACTGTAACATAAGCATCCCATTTGGTGGTAGTAAGTAAAGAAAAGTTTCTGAAAGTAAGATCTGAATTAAAAGGGCATTTTGTGATCCGCATCATCATCCCCCCACTTTTCTAAAAAAAGTTGAGATTTTATACCCACTGGATACCTCTGGCTACATAATGTTTACATGTACGTATGTATGTACCATTGAATATTTCTTGCAGATTTTCGTTTAGCAAAAATATCGCCAAATTTGAATTTCGTTCTGGTTTAACTGGAACGAAATTACAACAGTGGCCTAGATGGAAAAGTGTTTTACACATAATTATGCATAACTCGCAAACGCAAAATCGGAATCAACTGACATTTTGGGTATAGGCTTTTTTCGTAGATATCTACAGAAAAATGTCATAAAAAGAGGATGCTAGGATCACGAAATCCTCCTTTAAGTTTGATGTTTCAATTTGTATAATCTCGAAAATTCATGACGGTGCTTGTTAGGGGATGGGCACTGTTAATTTTAAATAACTAATAATTAGGTCAATTACAGAATAGATAGCCAGCCAGATTCAGGAGTTCCTGAATTACGTCACAGTGGAATTATGTCATTCTAATCAGGAATTAATCACGGTTAATAACCCTTTCCAAATTACAATGTAGCATGACAATTAGATGAATGCAAATTATGAAAATGCCTACAATTTTATAGTGCTCAAAATCAACCGATTATTACCAATCTAAAAATATAAATGTTATGTATAAAATGTGCTACAAAGATCAGGTCTTAGATCTGTAATTTATCTACACAGGCCCCCATTATATTTTTTATACAATGTACATGTATACCGTAGTATGTACACACATTAACCTTAAAACTAACATTAAAGGTAAAACATATGCTGTCCTCAATTAAGGTCAAAATATTGAAAATAACTGTCCTAATTAGAATTTTGAAAAAAATATCCAACAAAATGGACTTTATGTCTTGTATTTGTGTGACATAGTTAAAGTGAAAATACTAATTGCTGTACAAAATTTGATAAAATATTGGGAAAATATCTAAAGACCAAATTTGATACATAGTACTGGTCAACTTTGGTGAGAAAAACAAGTTCTTTAAAAACATAAGATTTTGGCATCAATAATATTTCTATAAAAGAGAGGATGTTGACACAAAGAGCTTATGGGTGGATCTCAGTTTATCACAATGAAAAGTAATTTAAAAATGAATAGTAATAATATAGAATGATCTTTATGAAGTTATTAACCTCTTTCATGAAGTTATTAACCTCCTCAAGGCTTTGATAACAAAAGAAACGCTATTGTCATGTTCCTCCCACATTTCTTGGTAATGGAAATGTGCCAAAAATGAAGAAAGACAATAGATGGCAGTGGACCACAATTGTTCCAACTTGTCCACTTGCTCATCTTGGAAATCAAACATGATGAATATTATTAATATGATTGGCTATGAAAGGGGATGCCCTTACTTTTGAGAATCCTCATTGGTTAAAAATATATTTTGGGGTGACCTATTATTAACATTAGTTCCATATAGTTTTATATCAATCCCAAATTAAGTTAGTCTAATCTACATCTTGACTCAGAGATCACCTAGCCGAGGTGATCGACTAAGAAAGAAAAACGCCATCGAAATGTGAAAAGCTGATCTATATGATCTTAAGAAATAAAAGAGTTATTAAAGGCAAAAAAAAAAAAAAAAAGGTTTGTCTCAAAGCTTACGAGAAATTTAAAAACAAATGCGAAATACGATTTAAAAATTTTATGTCCGACTTTTTCATGGTATTTTGAGAAAAAGTCTGATTTTAAATCGATTTTATTGGAAAAAAAAAAAATAAAAAATTTTGAAATAAAAAATGTCCGCATTTCTTTTTTTGTCAAATTGTGCGATTTTACAAACGCAGCAAGCTTTGAGACGAACCTTTTTTTTTTTGGCCTAACATGCCTTTGTTGCTCAGCAACCAACATTATGCCCAAGTAACAAACAGGCCTATGCAAATCACAGGGACTATCTTAAATGGAATTTGCAGGAGAGCATTATTAAATAGCTCTTCTGGAGCATTCAAGGAGAGCTGTTTAGAGCATTTACAATAGAATGAAAGGAGAGAATGATCAACTATAAAGAAGAGCTGAAATTCACTCTCCTATATCAAATCTCTCGCTCTCCTTAAAAGGCAGTCACTCTCCTTAAAAGGCAGTCCCTGAAATCAAAGGCAGTCATATTTGTGTGAATCAAGCAAGGATGCTTGCAAAAGTCTTCTGCAAGAATCCAAAACAGAGAATAAAAAAGATGTGGAGTAAAAAAGCAATAAAATACATAAGAAAATACGCTTCACAAAACCTCATACGGTAACTTACAATGCGCACATCGCTTATCGAACATCGTCACTGCACATTTCAAGTCTCAGATGTACTACGCAAAGGCTTATGGGGTTCACCATAGGTCAATTACTAAATTGATACATGATAAGTTATACTTGCCTTCCTTTGCTAAAGATTTGACAAGTTCTAATTGAACCTGAAGTAATTTTTTAGACTTTTCTGTCTGGACCATCTCAGATTTTTTCATGTTGCTCTTCAATTCATAAGGTTCCGATATATTTACAACAGGAGTCCTACTGCTATAATGCATCCATGTCAATACAATTGTCGCTGACACCAATAACAATCCACCAAATATAACTTTCTTTGGTTTGGGTGCCATTTTACACTCTGGATCACTTCTAACTTTGAATTACGACGTGTGTTCCAATTAATATTCTGACAAATAAATTGTGGTTTCTTTGGTGCTTATTCCAACAGTATGTCATTCTTGATGTTTGGGAACTCTTTAGTTTCAGACAATTAATAATATTGCCTACATATTGTACACAAACTAGGTTGGCACAAAATCAACAAACAATCCAAGTTCACGATGTCGATGTTAAAGCTTACAACTTATTATTATTAAGTTGCTCGCTAACCTGCGCAGCAATTGAGCCAAGTTGAAAGTTCAAACATCATAGTATACCATTTATTACATTACTAGTTCTGGTTTTCTTCGTCTTTTGTCAACTTTGAGATTGAGTTACTTGTAATTTTACAAATTACTAAATTAACTCATAAATATACAGCCAGGTACTGGTACAAGCTATTTTCCATCAGCGAACATGACAAAGATGAAGAGCTCTTACTTCTGATGAGGTTCCTAAAATGTAGTAAGCTTACATATTAAATGATGTACTGTCTTGAGTGCTACGTGTACAGTCTCTCAGGGACACCGCACTACACCGATTCATGTGTATCACATTCACACATTGTGATCTTTAGTACTAGCGAACTTTAACTTCATTTGTCTGTCTCAGGGGCAGTAAACTCTCCCCTCGTCCGTTACATTCAGCCTTGATCTACTTGGATAACGTCCACATGTTTGAATTGCATAATTGCCGGCTACATGTGCCAAAATCGGGTTAATTTTTAGCAACCTAGCCAACTTCCTTCGCAAAGTTTTCTTCGCTGCATTGATTGATTATTGTTTACAAGTTATCGATGGATGGACGACTTTATCCATCTCTTCAACAGATACGTATAGAAACACTTGACTATACATAAAACGGATGTTCGAGTGAAGTGCATACATGTTGGAAAAGATACAAAATTACTTGTAGTAGAGAGGCCACTTTGTGGGTACATAGGGTCCCGTGCAACAGGTTTGGACAAAGGTGCAGGCCAGCCGGGTTTGTGGACTAAGATATTTTGGTTGGAAAATGTGTTTTTTGTGACTTTTTTCCAATCTTTACCCAAAAATGTCAAATATGAAAGTAGCCATAATTTCAAAAGAAAATTGACTGCAACCTTAATTTGAAAAACTTGGGGCATAGGCCTATGCAGTTATGCCTTATGCACTGTGAACAAAATTACGCAAAAAAACTATTGGGGTTAAACATGCTTTTTTCATGATTTTTATCATCTTTTAACCCAAAATACCCATTTTTACGCTATTTGTTTTGGTTTAAAAACTTATTTATTTGACAAGAACTTGATGTAGGCCTATATCAATGAATTGAGCTAGATGTTTGAATTGAAAAAAATCGGAGTGATAGGCTACCATATACCGGTACATGAAATACATATTATTTGGGATTTTTCACTCCTACATTTAAATACATAGGCCCAGGGCCGGATTTACCATAGGGCCAGATGGGCCCGGGCCCAGGACCCCAAAATTTTGGGGCCCCAAAGTTGCCCTGTGCAGTATCCATCTTCCGTTTTAGCCGAAAAACACCGTGATGTTTTGGGCCAAAATAAGGTACAAAATTGCACAATTTCAAAATAGGGTGTTAGGCCTATAGCAAAATTCAGCTTCCATTTGGGCTAAAATAGTCTAAAATTGACAATTTTTTGCGCGCTTCGCGGGTAGGCCTAAATGTCCTAGTAAAGTTTAAAAAACACGTTGAGTGCACATGCCTTCCTCACGGTGCGTTTGGGGCCTCCAAATTTTGGTCTGGCCCTGCATAGGCCCAATAGCAGGGAGATGATAGATTTAGAGTGGCCATGTAATGATTGTGATTCGTCCAAAACGCTTCTTCTCTGTTCTATTATATATAGAGTACCGAAGTGTGACGTCATAAAATTTTCTTTTTTGCATTTCAACATTTTCATGACCATATTTCAGTAGAACATGATAAAAAACATCCACAGTCCAAATTTGGTGGGAATCAATCGGATCATGAGGGCCCGAGATATGGCCGCATGAATACCTATAATTTAGCCTACCCCCCCATTGAAATCAGTGTAAATTGGCCTGGTTCATAAACTGTTTGTATTCAAAACGCTGAAATGCAAAAAAAGTTTTCTGTGACGTCATCACTTCGGTACTCTATGTGCCTAGGCATGTGTGACGTAGGCCTATTTCGAATTGGGCAGGATTGTAGGCCTAAATGGAGAAGTAGCAAAAAATCTGTCCGGTGATTTTTTTTTTCACAATTTTGGTTTGTTGCAAATTCATAATGTTTGAAATATTGTCTGATAAACCGGAATCATATCAATTTGTAAGCCGCGCTCTTTAGCAAAGTCATAGTTCATTGAATTTACAACCGTATGACAAAAACAGGCGAAAATAGTAACTTTTTGCACAATAGGCCTATTTTCAATTTAAAGAAAATTGGCCATTGCTCATTAAAATGAAGCTCTGAAAATGAAGCTAGTATTATGGACAGTATAACCTCATTTAATGACATAAAATCTGAAAAATCAGTATTGCAAGGAACACCGTATAGAGGTTTTGACTTTTAAAACCTCCAATTGTGCTGGGATAGGCCTATGTCGTTTTCAACGGATTTACCACATTCGCCTAGCTATAAACATTGAATTGGGTTATCTGTTGACCAATAAAAAAAAAGCATACATGTGATATAATAGGCCCTAATAGTCCACAGCAAATATGAAGTTCATACTTTATTTAGGCCTATACTTTCAAAGTTGTATGTGTTTTAAATTTAATAGGCCTAATTGGCATTTTTGGTAAAACAATTGTTTAAAAAAAAATCACAAAAACTACATTTTTCAACCCAAATATATCAGCTCACGACACTTTTCAGAAATGCCACCCGGGTTAAACAGAAATGAGACTCTAATGGTTAATTCTAACCCGGCTGGCACTTTCGTCTAAAAATGTTGGCGTTGCACGAAAATCTTAACTAGAGCAAATAGACTGATTTGGCCTCTCTACTATTTAGTAAAGCGTTTCTAGTATTAAACTTTTGCGGTTTCTTACTTTTCTCAAATGGTACAAATTATAGATTGGGTTTTGTTTAAACCAACAATATACAATTGTGATAGGACAGTATATTCGAAAATGATAATTAGAAATTATGACCGAACTATAAAACAATTACAGTTGAATTATTTCAAATCATGAAAAATAAATTAGGATTAAGTTTTATTTTTTTTTTTTTATTTTAATTGACCGATACAATGCGACAGGTGGCGCTATGTTAATTGGAAAGTGACGCAGGAACCGGTGACGACGCGACATGACAGGTTTGGTATCAAGATTACCTCTTCTCAAAATACGATGGTAACTTACATGATGCAGTCATGTCTACAGTAGAATTCATCTCGACCTTTGCAGGACTTAAACCCCATTAAAAGCTATTAAACCAAGATAACACTCATTGAAGCAACTCAACTGATTAAATCAGATCTTCTCTGGTTGTGCACAAGTGTCTGTTTTACATGTGCGACATCGCAATAAAGCTGGTATTATAGCTTCAGTTGGGTAACCGATTATAAAGGGTAACCGATTATAAAGGAAACGAAAGGAAAAAAAAACTTACTGTACGTCCCATACAGTAAGTGTTTCAATTGGACTTGCAAAGAAGAAATCTTTAATTAATGGAATACTACAGTCCTGATGAACTTAATCAAGAATGAAACAATGGTATGTGTACCTTTGTTCACGAAATGAGACAATGGCCTGCTTTTTGTAAACCAGCATTCTTCAAAATGAGCAACATAATGATTGTTGACTTAACACGGTATGGAAATAATTTCTTCATATTTTTGGTGTTATCTGTCGTTTACATATCCTTCCTAAAACACAAAAGTGCGACCCTCCCCAAACATCTAAATTAGCTAAAAATTTAGGACATGTTACAAAACTATATTTTCTAGAACCTATTTAGAATAGTTTAAATGTAGCTTGTACCGTTTTTTTGTGGCATCCTTCAGAACGGAGCGGTCCGTTACCAATATAGCTCAATATTTTCGGTCAAATCTCCATTCAATTAACACGGGGAGTTCGCTAGCTATGAGCTAGCTATGCTTTGCCCTCACTCATATTCTACGAAAGTGCGACCCCTTCTGAACATCTGCCTAGCTGTAATTTTAGGTCATGTTAGAGAAATATATTTGCTAGAAGTTTGGAGAATAGTTAAAATATTGGCCGGTTATTTTTCACACAGTGATGTTAACTAGGCAATGGCCATATACCTATAACATACACTGTTTGTAGAGGTCACGCGTCAATGGTGAGAGCACTGTGTATTGTGTATAGGAAAACGGACAGTAACTGCAGTAGGCTATGACTTTTTAAGAACTCCTCTCGCTTCTCAGTCAGCTTCAGTCTTCTCAGCGTGTTAAGTCCTTTTGTTTCCTCTCTCATTCCCACTCTCGTTCAATCTGTCATTATACTGCTCATTGACTTTGGAAGATTTTCAACATGGAGGGGGGAGGCTGAAACTTCGGCCCGCAGAAAATTTTGCAAAATATACCCGTAAGTCACAAACACCCATTTTCCCTCTGTTTGATCACAATTTTTGAACTTTACCCATCTCTTCAACGGATCTTAAGAAAGGTATTCCAGCCCCGCACCAAAATTATTGAGGAGGCTGGCCCCCAGCCCCCAGTTCATAAGCCTATGCTGCTTTCTTTGTTGTCTTTATGTTTCTTTGTCATCTTAAGTATGGGGCTTTGGTTGTTGTATTTCCATCCTCTCCAACACTCTCCAATCTCACACAGGGGTCAAAAACTAAAAGTGCACAGATTTCCACGAAAATGTTCTCAAATTGTTCGTCATGTAAAATTCAGGGCGGATTTGGGGGGGGGGGCGCAGCCGGCGCGCGCCCCCTCTATTTTTTGACTAGAAAAAGGCGCCGGCCTAAATTAAAAACACAAAAAATGAAAGAAATTAAAAAAAAAGAACAAATTCGGCCAGTAAACAATGGGCCAAAACCGTTGAGTTTTCGAGGGGGTAACCCCCTTAACACCATATTTTCGTCGTCGACCAAAAGGCGCCCCCTCTATCAAAAATTCCTGGATCCGCCCCTGAAATTAATTCAAGGATAATGACAGTTTGCACTGTAGAATGCTTTGTTATTACCAAAATCCGACAATAAAGGCCGATACCGGTAATCATTGCAAGGCATATTGACCATGACCTATTTTGCAATGTTTTCTACAGCATCCTAGATGGTGAGAACAATATTCCTTATTTGACTTAATTTTCTACATTGGATCACTTTTAGTTTTTGACCTCTGTGGCTAAAAAAAAAACGGAACCCCCAAAATTGGCCTCTTTAATACTTAGAATGTTTGTCGCAGATCAACCAGAGGAATACGGTACTTTGGCGTGGTTTTTTTTAAAAACAGAATTAGCAATTTTGAAATTTGATCCCTGTGTATGATATTTGACCCCTGTTAACCCCAAGGTACTTTGATTTGTTAAACACTAGTTTACCCGTTGCTGTGAGAGTTACTGATAGTGATGCTATTTGACCCCTGATGACCCCTTTTTACTTTTTGACATGTTCCCGTCATTCTTTTTACTACTTTTAAGCCCAATTGGGCATACTGACCCCATTTGACCTTCGTCCTCGAGTGACCTCGGTTTGATTTTGTTCATGCTCCCGTGATATTTAAAATGTAGCCCCTGGATGACCTTTGACCTCGGTTGACCTTGATTATATTTTTTACGTGTTCCCCTCATAGGCCTATCAGAAGATCACCGTGAGGTACCGTGTCTATAGCTTGTATGCAATGGTTCAGTAATTTTAGGGACCGTTCACAAACACTTGTAAGGGGGGCCTGATGCAAACAATTTTTATCGCGAACATTTTTTGGGCCCCCCCTTTACAGACCTCGAAAATTTCAGGCCCCCCCTTTTGACATGAAAATTATCGGTCAACCCCATAGAAAAGCATATAAACTCAATTTTCCCAGAAAAATGTGTGAACATTTTTATAAGGCCCCCCTTAGGAGGGTCAAAAATTTCAGGGCCCCCTCTTTTGGCATCAGCTCCCCCCCCTTACAAGTGTTTGTGAACGGTCCCTTATAGTGAGTAATTAGTATTAAAAAAACTCCATCGGAACTGCATCGCACAATATCACTTGCGTCGATTCAGACTACAAAAATTGTGACGAAAGTTTCATCTCATACTAAACGTCATTTAGACGTGTAGGCTACGTCCAAATAAATGTCGAAAGTGATATTAGAATGGTGCGTACACGCTGGTGCGTACACGCTGGAGCATGTACGCCCAAAAAGAGGGTTAAGTGCATAAAGTACAAAAAAGTGACTATATCTCATTAACCGATGATCCTACAGATATGTATGGGCGGCCGTGAGGGCCAAAAGGGTCTCAAAACCACACAAGGGTCTCAAAAGTACAATAAGGTCTCAAAAACACACAAAGGTCTCAGAAATAAACACACAACATGGTCTCAAAAGTATAATCAAGTATGTTTCTCAAAAATTATGGAAAAATGTGTTATGTCACAGATGTTTTCCCATATGTCTACAAATTGTTTGCTGGAGCCTTACCAATCTGCTTACAAGCCTAATCATGGAACAGAAACTGCTCTTCTGAAAGTGAAAAATGATATTCTATGTGCACTGGACAACAAAAAAGCTGTTTATCTTGTATTATTAGATCTAAGTGCAGCTTTTGACACTATTAATTTTGATATTTTGAATGATAGACTTGAAAAATCTCTTGGCATTAATGGAGCCGTGCGATCCTGGATACTCTCCTACCTCAAAGGACGCAATAGCCAAGTTGGTATAGGTGGTGATTTTTCTAAAACTCAAACAATGGAATTTGGCCTACCCCAGGGATCAGTGGTAGGTCCTGGGATGTTTAGCTACTACACATACCCACTTGGAAAAATTATCCAGAAACACAGATTGAACTATCACATATACGCAGATGATACACAAATATATACAGAATTTAATCCCCGCATACCTGGAGATAGTGTAACTGCTCTTTTCAAATTGGAATCATGTATTGCTGAAATCAAGAATTGGATGAATGTAAATAAGCTGAAACTGAATGAAGATAAAACCGAATTCTTTGTTGCTAGCTCTGCATATAATTTGAAATATATAATATATGAACAAACTCTTAACGTATGTGGAACAATTATCAAACCATCTGATTCTGTACGCAACCTTGGAGTTCTTTTTGATTCAACCATGTCTAATTGTCTATGTCATCTCAAATATCTGCTGTCTCTCGCTCTTTAAATTATCATCTTCGTAATATAGGACGCATTCGCTGTTATATTGATAAAGATACTTGCAACCATGCTGTCCGCTCACTTGTTATTTCTCGAATTGATTATTGTAACTTTTTATTATATGGAACAACTGTAAAAAACACACAAAAACTACAAAAGATACAAAACAGAGCTGCCAGACTTGTTTTCAAGGCAAACCGTATGGAACACACCACTCCTCTGCTGAAAGAGCTTCATTGGCTTCCAGTAAATGAGCGTATTACCTACAAACTACTCACATTCGCTTATAAAAGTAGACATGAAACAACACCACTGTACATACAAAATCTCCTAAAATCTCACACATTTTCTGATGGTATGTTCCTACGATCACATGCTGATGGCAGTCTGCTTGAATGTAAAAGAACTCACACAACATATGTGAATAATGCCTTCTGCAATTCTGTGCCAGCTCGCTGGAACAAATTACCTGTAAAACTTCGTACTTCACATAGTCTGGCCACTTTTAAATCTAACCTGAAAACCTATTTGTTTCCAAACTAAGTTTTATTTTTTTATTTTTAATTAAGTTGTACATTAAGTGTAGCCTAAGATGTAGTGTAAGTTGTACTTTTATGATCATTGTAAAGCGCTTTGTTCATACTTATGCTAAGGCGCTATATAAATTCCGTTTATTATTATTATTATTATAATAAGGTCTCAAAAACACAGAAAGCTCTCAGAAAAAAAACACACAGTAATGTCTCAATAGTATAATAAGGTCTCAGGAAAGGTCTCAAAAACAGAGAAAGGTCTCAAAAACAGAGAAAGGTCTCAAATACAGAGAAAGGTCTCAAATACAGAGAAAGGTCTCAAAAACAGAGAAAGGTCTCAAAAACAGAGAAAGGTCTCAAAAACAGAGAAAGGTCTCAAATACAGAGAAAGGTCTCAAAAACAGAGAAAGGTCTCAAAAACAGAGAAAGGTCTCAAAAACAGAGAAAGGTCTCAAAAACAGAGAAAGGTCTCAAACACAGAGAAAGGTCTCAAAAACAGAGAAAGGTCTCAAAAACAGAAAAAGGTCTCAAAACACGTTATGGTCTCAAAACACGTTATGGTCTCAAAAACACGTTATGATCTCAAAAACACGTTATGGTCTCAAAAACACATTATGGTCTCAAAAACACGTTATGGTCTCAAAAACACGTTATGATCTCAAAAACACGTTATGGTCTCAAAAACACGTTATGGTCTCAAAAATACGTCAAGGTCTCAAACCAGGTATTACAACCGACCGTTATATGTGCAGTACCGCATGCAGTACTGCACACATCAGATTGCAGTTTCGCATGCGAAACTACACATTCTGTCACGCACTTCCGCATGAGGAACTACATATCCCAACTTGCATTTCCGCATGCGGTGATGCAGGTCGGGATGTTTTTGCAGGTCGGGAATATTTTTGGTGCATTTCCGCATGGGGAATTGCAATATTTTTGGTGTATTTCCGCATGGTGAACTGCAATATTTTTGGTGTATTTCCGCATGGGGAACTGCAATATTTATGGTGTATTTTCGCATGGGGAACTGCAATATTTTGGTGTATTTCCGCATGGGGAACTGCAATTTGTTTGTGGCATTTCCGCATGCAAAATTAGCTATGCGCATACTTAATATTTTTTTATACCATACTTATTGGTTTAGATGGTTTGTTTATCATATTTATAATATGAAGACCGGTGGCTATTGAGACATGCTGACGATACATACCACTGATTACCGTAAACATCGACCCTTTTCTGATCTCACCGGTGCTATTGATGTGCATCATTTGAGATCTGCGTGAATTGGTAATCGAGAACCGTTGGACCTATAATAGAATGTGGTCACAATGTCAAGTTGATCATTATTATAATAGTCATCATTAAGAGGCGTGTAAAATTTATTTTAATAAAAATTAATTTCATTCAATACTAATATTATAGGCCTTTCGGACAAGACTTTCCAAGATATATTTTCTTTTAATTACAACAAATGAAACGAAAAGTAAAACGATAGTAGGCCTAATATTGAATTGAATAAATTCATATCTACATTCGGACATGCAACAGTAATTATTACATGCGACATTAATTTAATTATTCTCCTCAGCGAGACTACAATAAAAAATAAAAACTCTTACCCACTGTACATCTCGTCTTTGTATGTGAAGTTCCCAGTGGCGTAACTAAGCGGGGGGGGGAGGATTTGAACCATTGACCCCTCCCCCATGAAAAAGGTAAAGTAGGCCTACTTCTGAGAGTTATTAATTAACCTTATTATTTGGTCATTTTAACCTAAAAACCCCAAATTTTGCGACCTTTGCGATCATTTATTCAACTTTTGAACTTTTGTACCATATGTCACCAGTTTATCTTCAATTTATGCCATATTTTTTGCGCGCTTCGCTACCATAAACTTCTTTTGTCGCCAAAAGGTGCTGGATTCACTATACTTCAAGACAATCTTTCCAATCCCATCCCTCCCATGTCAAAAAGAAATCTACGCCACTGTTCCGGGGACACATTCCAAGCAGATCCCATGACTCTAACTTAGACGCCCCCTGCCCCGTGTCGACATAGTAATTTAATTTAGCATGATGAAATGACGCATAGGCCTATTCACTGCATGTCAAAGCAGTGAATAGTCATTTGACTTAAACTTTCACTAAAATGCAACATAATTTTGATTAATACATCCCATTCGGAAATACACCAAACATATTGCAGTTCCCCATGCGGAAATACACCAAAAATATTGCAGTTTCCCATGCGGAAATACACCAAAGTATTGCAGTTTGTCATGCGGAAATAAACCAAAAATATTGCAATTCCCCAAGCGGAAATGCACCAAAAATGTTGCAATTCCCCATGCGGAACTGCACATCCCGATGTGCATCACCGCATGTGGAAATGCAAGTTGGGATGTGTAGTTCCGCATGCGGATGTGCGTGACGGAATGTGCAGTTTCGCATGCGGATATAACGGTCGGTTGTAATACCTGGTTTGAGACCTTGACGTGTTTTTGAGACCATAACGTGTTTTTGAGACCATAACGTGTTTTTGAGACCATTTCGTATTTTTGAGACCATAATGTGTTTTTGAGACCATAACGTGTTTTTGAGACCATA
The DNA here is from genome assembly GCF_039555335.1 of Amphiura filiformis. Classification (NCBI taxonomy): domain Eukaryota; kingdom Metazoa; phylum Echinodermata; class Ophiuroidea; order Amphilepidida; family Amphiuridae; genus Amphiura; species Amphiura filiformis. The sequence continues at coordinate 46,403,568 of NC_092634.1, forward strand.
ACGTGTTTTTGAGACCTTTCTCTATTTTTGAGACCTTTCTCTGTGTTTGAGACCTTTCTCTGTTTTTGAGACCTTTCTCTGTTTTGAGACCTTTCTCTGTATTTGAGACCTTTCTCTGTTTTTGAGACCGTTCTCTGTTTTTGAGACCTTTCTCTGTTTGTGAGACCTTTTTGAGACCTTTTTCTGTTTTTGAGACCTTTCTCTGTTTTTGAGACCTTTCTCTGTATATGAGACCTTTCTCTGTTTGCGAGACCTTTTTTCTGTTTTTGAGATCTTTCTCTGTTTTTGAGACCTTTCTCTGTTTTTGAGACCTTTCTCTGTTGTTGAGAGATTTCTCTGCTTTTGAGACCGTTCTCTGTTTTTGAGACCTTTCTCTGTATTTGAGACCTTATTGTACTATTGAGACCTTGTCGTGTGTTTGTTTCTGAGACCTTTCTGTGTTTTTGAGACTTTATTATACCTTTGAGACCTTATTGTGTGTTTATTTCTGAGACCTTTATGTGTTTTTGAGACCTTATTATACTTTTGAGACCTTATTGTGTGTTTATTTCTGAGACCTTTATGTGTTTTTGAGACCTTATTGTACTTTTGAGACCCTTGTGTGGTTTTGAGACCCTTTTGGCCCTCATGGCCGCCCATAGACAGGATTACCTACGGGATTATCTCAAGGATATAATTCCATTCTCCTCCTTTCTTTACATCTTCTCTGTGTAGACTGGACATGTGTTTATCAACATTACTTAGCACGTGCATATGACTATATAGCATATCATACATAATCGGGGTCAAAGGTGAAAGGTACATTTCAATAAAAGGTTGAAAAATAGTGATGGCACTTCATCATCAATGCGCTATCTGCTGCTAATAGCAAGTAGCTCATCAATGCCCTATCTATTGCTGATAACAAGTAGTTCATCAATGCCCTATCTACTGCTGGTAGCAAGTAGTTCATCAATATGCTATCTACTGCTGATAGCAAGTATAGTTTATCAAAGCCCTATCTATTGCGGATAGCAAGTAGTTCATTAATGCCCTATCTAGTACTGCTGAGTGTATAAAGCAGTTCATTATCAATGTGCTATCTAGGCCTACTGCTGATAGCAAGTAGTAGTTCATCAATGTCCTTTTACTGCTGATAGCAAAAAGTTCATCAATGCACGATCTACTGCTGATACAAGTAGTTCATCCATGCGCTATCTACTGCTGATAGCAAGTAGTTCATAAATGCCCTATCTACTGCTGATATCAAGTAGTTCATCAATATGCTCTATCTAGTACTGTTGCTGAGCGCAAAGTAGTTTATCATCAATGCGCTATTTACTGCTGATAGCAAAATGTTCATCAATGCGCCATCTACTGCTGATAGCAAGTAGTTCATCAATGCGCTATCTACGCATGACAGCAAGTAGTTCATCAATGCCATATCTAGTACTGCTGAGCGCAAAGTAGTTCATCATACATGCGCTATCTACTGCTGATAGCAAGTAGAAGTAGTTCATCAATGTCCTAGCCTCCTATTTACTGTTGAGCGCAAAGTAGTTCATCATCAATGCGCTATCCACTGCTAATAGCAAGTAGTTCATCAATGCCCTATCTATTGCTGATAGCAAGTAGTTCACCAATGCCCTATCTATTGCTGGTAGCAAGTAGTTCATCAATACGCTATCTACTGCTGATAGCAAATATAGTTTATCAAAGCCCTATCTATTGCTGATAGCAAGTAGTTCATCAATGCGCTATCTACTCCTGATAGCAAGTAGTTCATCAATGCGCTATCTACTCCTGATAGCAAGCAGTTCATCAATGCGCCATCTACTTCTGATAGCGAGTAGTTCATATCAAAGCCCTATCTACTGCTGATAGCAAGTAGTTCATCAATGCCCTATCTATTGCTGATAGCAAGTAGTTCACCAATGCCCTATCTATTGCTGGTAGCAAGTAGTTCATCAATACGCTATCTACTGCTGATAGCAAATACAGTTTATCAAAGCCCTATCTATTGCTGATAGCAAGTAGTTCATCAATGCGCTATCTACTCCTGATAGCAAGTAGTTCATCAATGCGCCATCTACTGCTGATAGCGAGTAGTTCATATCAAAGCCCTATCTACTCCTGATAGCAAGTAGTTCATCAATGCGCTATCTACTCCTGATAGCAAGCAGTTCATCAATGCGCCATCTACTTCTGATAGCGAGTAGTTCATATCAAAGCCCTATCTACTGCTGATAGCAAGTAGTTCATCAATGCCCTATCTATTGCTGATAGCAAGTAGTTCACCAATGCCCTATCTATTGCTGGTAGCAAGTAGTTCATCAATACGCTATCTACTGCTGATAGCAAATATAGTTTATCAAAGCCCTATCTATTGCTGATAGCAAGTAGTTCATCAATGCGCTATCTACTCCTGATAGCAAGTAGTTCATCAATGCGCCATCTACTGCTGATAGCGAGTAGTTCATATCAAAGCCCTATCTACTCCTGATAGCAAGTAGTTCATCAATGCGCTATCTACTCCTGATAGCAAGCAGTTCATCAATGCGCCATCTACTTCTGATAGCGAGTAGTTCATATCAAAGCCCTATCTACTGCTGATAGCAAGTAGTTCATCAATGCGCTATCTACTCCTGATAGCAAGCAGTTCATCAATGCGCCATCTACTGCTGATAGCGAGTAGTTCATATCAAAGCCCTATCTACTGCTGATAGCAAGTTTAAGTCGTTCATCAAAGTGATATAAGAAGTATATATTTCGTCGATGCGCTATCTACTTCTGAAAGAAAATCATTCATCAACTATACACGACATAATTATGGGAACAAAATCTGGATTATTTCTTAAATTAATGCGAGCCGCAAAAACAAACGCACGAACAAACAAACAAACGATGTTATTTTATTTTAATTTATATTTCGATACCGGTATGTTATTTTTTATTTATTTATTTATTTTGATATTTATTTATTTATTTATTTATTTATTTATTTATTTATGTATTTATTTATTTATTTATTTATTTATTTATTTATTTATTTATTTATTTATTTATTTATTTTTATTTTTTTTTATTTTTTTTTTATTTATTTATTTATTTATTTATTTATTTTTTTTGGGGGGGGGTTGTTTTGTTTTGTTTTATTTTCTTATTTGCTACTTAAATTAATTTTTAATTCAATTTAGCTTTTATTTAATTTATTTATTTGAATTTGATCGATTGATGTAGTCAAGCACGTAGTCAAGTATCCAGGTCAAGTAGGTAGGTCAAGTGTAGGCCTATTCGATAATTTTGACAGGATTTCAATTCAGCTTTTAATCTTCTAATTGGGCTGTTGCAGTTCAAATGCACACACCCCATCTGGAAGACATGACCTTAATCTTTCACACAGGGAGTGTATGTTTCAAAGTGAGTCCCCCTTTATCCTTCTGAAATGCATACTCCCTGTGTTGAAGATTGATTAAGGTCATGTCTTCCATAGGGGGTGTATGGATTTTAATTCGAATTACCAATTGAGCATGCGCAGATGTGATGACGATGACGCCAAGTGACCAATTAAGACCAAGTGGCGCGAAAAAGGAATCAAACAGGCTGCGGTGCAGACGAGAGAAGGATGCTCGGAAATTCAGGTCGTCTTAATATTTGCAAATTCCAGTGTCAGATTGGTAAGTAATCTGGTTTATTTGTCATTTATCTGCTTAAATTTTGTTCACAGTCACCTCACTATTATGATTAAATTTTAATTCGTAATGATACCAATAAAATGACAGTCAATTTCGGACAGGGATCTCAGGTTAATAAAATAGGTGCCACGGTGCAAAACAAAGTAATAACATGAATAAACAAAACAAGAAAATAAATCGCCATCTTTAGCATAATCACCCGCATCACCGTATTTTTTTTGTCATCTATCATCATCTGTCATCGTCATTATTATCATTATCATCATCGTCAGATCATCATAGACTTAGACGACAAAGTTAATGAGTAAAATTGTGACGTTCATCATTGTTCATGATCGATCACCTGGGAACCAAGGGAGAACACTCAGAACAGTGCTGCACCCCAGGTTAAATAAGAAATAAATAGCAGCATGGATACTGATATTGGACTCTATCATTCTTGACATTTGCTTAAAAAGTTACCATCACGGCGTCTTCATTCAGCGTAGTGTTTACAATCCTCCGGAGAAAATAAATAAATAAATAAATTTACCTATTTCTGGCTTTTAGTAACATGAATATTTTTTTATTTTCCAGGAACAACATGACTTGCGTAATGTACGAAAGACGTTTGGAGCGACTTGATAAGATACTGCCTGGGAAAACGGAAGACTGAAACATCATTATTCTGACAAAGTTAAGTAGCCCAATATACCATTCTTTTAAAATTTGTTATTTGTGACCCATTCCCACAAAACATGGAGCATCGTGAGAAGAAAGTGGACTTTATATATGTTAGAAAATTGTTTGAAATTGTACATTTCTCAGAATTGCATGACACTAAATATCTATTGCACCCTTGATAAATTGTACCATATCTTCAAAAGCATCCACAGAACAAAAACAAAATGATCATGAATTATGCGTCTATCTAAATGTCCAGATTTCACCAGATAAATGGTAATGTGAAACTAATATCTCGGCGCTGGAATTGTTGCCTGTTTTTACCTCGAGATTCCGAAATCTTCAAAATATTGGATTCTGTCATATTTACACCAACGTAGACTTCCATTTTACATGGCGTTTTATTTTAGTATTTGAATATACATTGTAATTGTTTGAAAATTTTAATTTTCAGAAAAAACGAGGGCTTCAAGTATTCTAAAGTAAAAGACCGCGCTGATTCCGAACTTGATGTTCATCACATCAAGTGATAATGAAATCAAATTTGTTGACATTTTATAATCTTTTGAGAATTATTGAATAAGTAGGTTGAAATTCATTTCATGATACTGAAGCTCAGAATTGATTCCATGCATTATCAGATAATTATCGTCAGGTTATTTGGCGATTTCAAGTAATATACCTCGAGTATACAGAAATGTTGGGCTCCCTGTAATTTTAGTAGTTTTGATTATGAACACTATCTTCTGGTGAATTGTGTTTGGTTAAAATTTGTAGCTGCAAAAACAAGATGTTGTATGCCTATACCTTAAAATGTGGTGTGTTACTAGGCCTAGTATAATAAACATCTAAAAAAAGTAACTAACCACCCCCCCTTAAATAATGATCATTTTAAAAAAACCGGGTGATTGTATTACAAATCTGTAAAATGTGTTGGAAGCACATTTTGACACCTCATTTGTAGCAATTGACTAAATAATGACGCCACAGCGTACATTTAAATCAATGTAGCCCAAGATTTGAAAGTTGCAGTAAATTCTATTGATTTTGCATTCAGTGTAATGGAAGGAAATCTGTGTAATGATATACTGAGTGTTTTTTATTGTAAAAATTTGTATGTAAGTGCAACTTTCAAATCTGGACATCACTACATTAAATTTTTTAAATTTGTATTGTTTTCTGGGCTATCGTATCAAATGAGGTGTCAAAATGCGCAGAAATAAATTCTGCTTCCAACGCATTTTTTACAGATTTGTAATACAATACCTCTTTTGAATAATGGCCATAATTTAAGGGGGGTTAGTTACTTTTTTTTGAGATGTTTACAATCAATTACATTTCTGATTCAGGGTGATGAAATCCACGGTAATGAGTTTTACAAAATCGTGGAAAGAACGTGCAAATCTGATATTTCAATTTTAATATAGCTGATTCACACCCTCTGTATAATAAAACACTAGCAAAATTAAGGCGACTGCCATTTTCTTTGGGAGATGGGTCCAGTAAAAATAAAAATTAACGTGACCAGATTCAATTTGTGTAAATCTCTAAATCTGAGGTTGATCATTTGTATGATCGAGAGCTCTCCTTGCATTCAACTTCATGAACCCATTTCCCGGGGACCCATTTTCAATTGTATTTGAAAAAGGACCCACACTTCAGTTTTATAAACCCTATATTTTAGTATATCAAAATATTATGACTCTCGGTGATTTGTGGGCCCATTTCCAAACAAAATGACAGTAAATTGCAAGTTACTTATCCTACCATACACTGAAAAGATTGGTAAAAAAATGTGGTATAATTTGACAAATTAAAATTAGTCAATGTAAATGAAATATTTATCATTAAAGACAAAAATGCTGAAATGTGCTTGGAATGTTGAGGAAACAATTTATAGCATTTCAAATTAATATTTATCATTACAAATATTTTCACGACTCATTTTTAATGACAAATTGTTGAGTAATTTATAAAATGACAAATTAATGAATGACAAATTAATGAATGACAATGTAGTTGTGACAAATTAAATGACTAATTTTAATTCATAATTCATCATACATTTGTCATGCTCATGCACTAAAAATGTTTTTAAACCACATTTTTTGTCGAATTAGTCTTCTCAGTGTAACCTAATCTTATATTTTGCAACACAGTGTATCTCAACCTATAACCTGATCGTGCCTTATAGTAAACCCAGCAACCACAAAACGTTATTTAAACTTAAGGGTATGAAGAGATATGAAGTGTGCAGGGCCTACAATATTTTAATAGCATTCAAAAACATTTTTGAAAACTTGCTGAAAAACATTCTAACAGAAGGATGTTGAAGTGTTTACAAAATATATTTGCCTAAAATATTTTTCAATAAAATTCCATATAGGCCCTAATGTAATTTTATGTTTGACTAAAATCAAAACGTTAATGTTTTAAAACATTTTTATGTTTACTGGGAACACAACTTTCTACATGTAGGCCTATAGTGTAGGCCCAATTAATAATAGGCCTATATCAATATATTTAACTTATTTAAACGCACCTAGCATTAATTTACATAAGAGACCGTTCACAAACACTTGTAAGGGGGGCCCCCCTTTACAGACCTCAAAAATTTCAGGGCCCCCTTTTTGACATGAAAATTATGGGCCATAGAAAAGCATATAAACTTTATATAATTTTTCCAGGAAAATTTGGGTCATTTTTTTCAGGCCCCCCCTTAGGAGGGTCAAAAATTTCAGGGCCCCCTTTTGCATCAGCCCCCCCAACCGTGTTTGTGAACGGTCCCCAATAGCCTAGTCGTACCTAACATAACCCAAGCATGGCACAGCCTAACATAACCCAAGCATGGCACAACCTAACATAACCCAAGCGCATGGCACAGCCTAACATAACCCAAGCATGGCACAACTTAACATAACCCAAGCATGGCACAACCTAACATAACCCAAGCATGGCACAACCTAACATAACACAAGCATGGCACAACCTAACATAACACAAGCATGGCACAACCTAACATAACCCAAGCATGACACAATCTAACATAACCTTATCCGTTATAGCACAACCTAACCTAACCTATCCCAAAATCTCACCTAATATACACTGCAAAAACTGTGTCTAGAGATTGAACACTTTTTCTGCCTCCGCAGGAGGTAGTATGCTTTGAAATTAACACCTAAAATGCCGCACATTGCGCGGCATGTAGGCCGATTGTACAAATTTATATTCTGACAAGTACTCTAATTTCCGCCCAATATCGAGAGCCCAATATATATCCCCCACCTCTTTGCGCCATACATAAATTCGCCTATCGCCATTTCCGAATGTTCAAAAAGATAATCACGCTTCCTCAGCATGTGCAATAAATTAGCATTAAAATTAATCTTATTCTATAGGGATTCTAGAAACGCCTAGCACGTGGCGCCAATGGCGTGGGTCTATCAAGTTAATGAATTATGCATTAGAATATTTTCAAACTCATATGTTGTATAATTGAAGACCGAATTAAAAAGACTAGCTTGCGTATGCCGTCCTGTAAACCAGAACAAAAATGCCATACTGCGCAGGTCAGCAACCAATCACGGCGCGCCTTTGTCATGACGTCAGACGCAAACTAGTCTTTTTAGGTTGTAGCCTCAGCGCTCATCAGCAGCCACACCACCTCAATGCCTTCGGTGTGATCAGCAGCTTTATCGTTGAAGACAAGTTGGAAAACCGTTATGCTGTGGCAATGGGAATACACCTCAAACAAGGTTTAATTTCATGATTACATGAAACCTGATTATTAATGCAAAAACTTTGGCTGGAGAAGTTGAAGCTGACGTTCATGGCGACACTTTGGATGTGATAATTTGACATCATGGATTGTTTTGTGCAAAATTGAGGTATTTTTGTGCCACGGCGAGTCAGCAGACCGACTGGCATGCATGCTAGGCTCGACTAGGCCACAATCATGATCCGATGCATTTGAACTGCAATGTATGGTATGATACGCCTAGCCGCGCCTATGGCCGGCTTCATTGCTGCCCGGGCATTGCTGTTCAAATACATGTACTAAAGTATTGCAATTTTATTGCGTTGATATAATTCGGAATAATTCGTTTTAAAGTATTTGCTTCCCCAATTCCCATGCGTGGTTGTGTTTTATGTTCTACTGAGTACTGTTGCAATATTTTTGCATGCATACCCATGACCGTTTCAAGACTTTGACTGAGAAATTTGCTTTTTGTTTGTTAAGATAAAAATAAAAATAAAAATAAAATGCAAGAATCATCTTTCCCCACACAATACTTCTTACAAACAAGGTGTTGATATTGGCCCTTTCGATGCAAGACAAAGCACAAATGAAGGAAACAAAACAAAACAATAATGTTTTTGATTTTTATTCAATTACACATACAAAAGAGTAATGACCTATAAAAAGACCCCCCCTAAATATAATAATATTAATATTATTTTAGTCCTGAATACAAAATATAATAAACAAGCATTAAAAAAATCTGAAACGTTACAATCGTAATTTTCAGTCAAAAAATCCACGAGAAATGACTCTTGATACAACTTAGGCATATGCATTTAAAAAGCAGAAACGGCTGCCTGCATCTGGAACTCTTCATATCTGAAAGTTTGAAGGTCTTATTTCATACATCAGAATTATCTGCAAGATTGCAAGATGGCTTTAGGTGACCGTGGCCCTATTGGCTAATGCACAAATTTAGATTTTCTTTCTATTTAAATAATATGGGAGGGCGAGTTAGCGCAGCGGTAGTTCCCTCGCTTTGCACCACTGAGGTCCCGGGTTCAAGCCCCGGCGCGGCCCAAGGACTCATGTGCACTTGGTTTATCCCGATTCCATGCTCGCTCTCGCAGGTTTTCTCCGGGATCTCCGGTTTCCTCCTGCTTTCAAAAAAATCGGTGATTAGTTGTTTGGTTATCAAAACTTCCTTCACCCAATGGAATTTGGGGAGCTGCACAGATAATTGGTGGATGTTACAATCTAAGTGCGGATAGGTCTGCGCCTGAGGTTCGGCTGCAACTGGCCTAGATGATGCGATCTGATTGTGATGATTCACCATGGCAGCGAAATTACAGCGCTTTGAATCCTTCAAGATCTACCTGGAAAAAGGCGCTATATAAATCCGAAATTTATTTATATATTATTAAAGCTTATGCCCTGTAGATTACATTCGGTTCTTGAGATATGGCCTGTCAAAATGGTGCGAACCCAAAACAAAAAATTGGCAACAACTTTCTTTTTATTTTCTATATTTTTGACAAGTCCAGTTGCCAGATGATTACATGTATGAATTATGCAAAGTAAAGATTTCAGATACAATTAAAATAGCTATAGTAGGCCTACTGAGGCATGGTACATGGGTAGAACACACACTGTAGACCTACTACAAAATTACGGTTGCGTTTTGGCAAATTTCAATTTGCATAATTAATTTGGGCCACTTATTAGAAAAGTTGATTAGGGCCCTAATTAATTATGCAAATGGAAATTTGCATGGAAAAAGGCATTCATGGGTTTTATATCTTATTTTGTAGCCGATCTGAACATTCTACTTTGTACAATTCTTGCATATATAATTAGAAAATAAGGCCTACCTGACATCATTGCATATCAAAAATAAAAGAAATTTGTTGCCAACTTCTTGGTTTCGCGCCATTTTGACAGGCCATATATTTTGGTAACCGAATATCCGATTAAAATAAAATTTTCAGTCTTGTAATCAGGAGAGAATGGACTCACATATTTCAATCAGACAAAAATCTATATCCAATAGCGTTACCTTAAAGCTAGCATTATAAGTGTCTCCTTAACTAATAACAAAAGGTGCCCACTGGTATCTTGGAGGCATTGTCTTTTTTAAAGACATTTCTTGTTTGTCCTCGATTTGTAAACATGTGCAACATGTTTAACTTCAAAACATCCAGTGTTTAATATCTACACCAGGCACAAAAAGAAACTCGTCAGTTATATTCTTCCTTGCTGTTCAATAACTTGATAATTTTGGATTATTCTGAAATATATACATTTTCTTAATTGGACTTTGCTTTCTCATTTGACACCCTGTTCGTGAAAAACGAACAAGAATTGACTAAGATATGCGCCTCCAAAGCCTCAAACCTCAAAATCAAAAGTTGCATTTTCAATTTCCAATTTTCAATTTTCAATGGGAACGCCACGGGCCAATCAATAAAGCACACAGTGTAACAGGCACAATTGAATCGTTAAAATTGCAACTTTTCATTTTGGGGTTTGAGAGTTTGGGGCGCATATCTTGGTCAATTCTTGTTCAATGTTCACGAACAGGGTGTCAAATGAGAAAGAAAAGTCCAATTAACAAAATGTATATTTCAGAATAATCCAAAATTATCAAGTTATTGAACAGCAAGGATGAATATAACTGACGAGTTTCTTTTTGTGCCTGGTGTATATATATATATATTTAGCATTTAAACATGTTTACAAATCGAGGACAAGATAGGTGTCTAGAATGGTGTTTTTGCAGTGTAACCATATAACCCAGCACACGGACAGATAGGCTTGGTCTCTAAAATTTTGTTGAAATTTGTTGAAATTATAATCTTTAATATAAACGCGTTTTATGTTGATTTCATCACCCTGTGCCAGAAATATATTATATGGGCCTTTAAAAAAAATTAAAAACCTCCTTGGTATATCGGCCCAGACCATGCGACAATACAATAACAGAGAAGTATGCTTTACATTCCCGTGCCTACATTTCTGCACAATAAATATATCAAGGCATATTTCTTTGAATCGCCAACTAACTTTGCGATGCTAATTGTCATGATACATGCACCGAATCAATAAAGAGCTTCCGTATCATAAAATGAATTTTAACCTGCTTATTAAATCATTCTTAAAAGATCATCAATGTCAAATGATTTGATTTCATTATCATTTAGATGTTATGAACATCAAGTTCGGAATCCGCGTGGCTTCTACATTAAAAAGTAGTTGAATAGGAAAGTTAACATAATGTACATGTACGCTAATATAAACGTAAAATTGCTCAAATGGGGGGCCTTCGTTTTTTCTGAAAATTACGACAGCATTGTACATTTACATACTAAAATGAAATTCCTTGTTAAATGGAAATCTACTTTGGTGTAAATGTGACAAAATCAATATTTTGGATAAATTCCAGGATCCCGAGGTAAAAACGGCCAACCGTTCCAACACCGAGTCATTAATTCACATTATCATTTATCTGATGAAATCTGGACATTTTAGATGGACGCATAATTTATGATTATTTGTTTTTGTACCGTGGATGCTTTTTAAGATATGGAACAATTTATCAAGGGTTCAATATATATTTAGTGTCATGCAATTTTGAGAAATGTACAATTAAAAACAATTTTCTAAAGTATAAGTCCACAGAAACTTTACATTATTGTTTTAAATATGCTCGACAACCTCAACCGGGGAACACTCCCTTTTAGTGTAACGTGCATGAGTGTCTACCCTTTTTGGAGTACATAGTGATTTTAGTGTTCCACTATTTACGCCGTAGAAACCCGAATATTAGGCATTTTTTCGAAATTTAGTGATTAAAAAAATGCATGCATTCAATCATCTTTAATTGTATTTTATTTTGCATTATGCCGTACGGAGACTCATAGACCCATCGGAGGACTATTGCCGAAATCAAGTAGGCCTACATCAGAAAAGATCAACGAAGCTATACATGATACACGAGCATGATAAGTAGAGGTGGGCATGCAATGATAGAGGGACCAAAAACACTGATATCTGAAGACCTGCAAAGCGGAGAACCGGAAGGCAAAAGGAAGATTGCACGATGATATAAAATCATGCAGATGGGAGCGGAACAAGGGATGTGCAAGACAAGCTGAAATTGAACATTATTGAAGGCTTCACACTACAGAAGATGAAACGGAATAGCGAGGGGAAGTGAAGACTATTATAGTTGCACCAATACATTTTGCATTAGGTAAGTTGTCGAAGTAGTAGGTAGACTTTATAAATCTAAGTGTATGTAGCTGGGATGAAAAGCCGACCGTCATGCGAAAAGTTTGACCTTTTGTATATCATAAAGTTTCCCAAAAGACTTAAATGTAGGCATTTTCAAAATTTTTATGGCGGCCGGCTTTTCCTCCCAGCTATATACATTTTAAGTACATAATTATCATTAGGTTTATAAAGTTTACTTAGTCAAAAATGTCAATTTTTAATAATTTGCCATAAAATTTGCATTATATCATGAATTTCACAAATTAGAATCAGAAGGACATTACTTGTATTCAGAATGCAATTTGATATGTCTGGTGTGCTCGCGGGTCCCAAACTGTCGAAAGGTGCATGGGTTTCAAAACCCTATAAAGTCTTTGAAACACAGGCCAAAGGGACCGTTCACAAACACTTGTTAGGGGGCCTGATGCAAAAAAAAGGGGGGGGGGGGGGGCTGAAAAGTTTTGACCTTCCTAGGGGGGGGGGCCTGAAAAATTTTCCTGGGAAAATTCAGTTTATATATGCTTTTATATGGGGTTGACCCATAATTTACATGACAAAAAGGGGAGGGGGTCCTGAAATTTGTGAGATCTGTAAAGGGGGCCCCGAAAATTTTTCGCGATAACAAATTTTTTCATCAGGCCCCCTAAAAAGTGTTTGTGAACGGTCCCTAATTATTAGTTGCCGCTTATTTTTTTTTTTTTTTTAAATGCTCATTTTGCATATATTTAAGCTTGTGAGGTCTGTTGAAGCTCACCTGTAGATCGGCAACTATAAGGCCTACCGATATTCGATCGCAAGCATAGGCGTAGCGGGTGGGATAAGCCCCCCCCAAATATTTTACCAGGGGATGGTCAACTAAACTCACCCCCCCCCCCCATGTTGACGCCTGTATATGGGTTTCTGACCAAATTAACATCATATTTTGCCATTTTAGCCCCAAAAATGGCAATTTTTGCGCGCTTCGCGCGAATTTATTCCACTTTTGAACCATATTTCACCAATTTTGCTTCAATATGGCAACATTTTTCGCGCGCTTTTAAACTTGTTTCGTCACCAAAAAGAGCTGGATTAACATTACTTCAAGAATTTTTTTTCAACCCCATCCCCCCCATGTCGAAAAGAAATCTACGCCACTGATCACATGACCAACCGGTGATCAAATCTGGCCGATTCGAGTTTATTGTCATAACATCCTATAATTATATACATTTTAGCTTTTTATCTAAATAGTTTAATGAATATCCAATTTTCATTTTCATTGCAATTTGGGTCGAAGTAGTTAAGCATGGTATTAAGGATTGTACTGTTTTTGGCAAAATGTTTTGCATTTAAAGCAAATAGTAATGTATTTAATCGAAAGTAGACCCCGTCCTCAATTGGTGATCTAGGTCTGAACAACTGGTGGCTTAAAAGCTTCGGTCAAATTTTAATTTGATTACTAGACTCTTTGCCAAATATTTTAACAGATCATTTTAAAAGATCGAACATTATGGCTTTAATTGCCTTATAGTACTACACCCCTCGATAAATTTGTGTCTATTTTTTGCCTTTTTCAAAACTAATAACACACTGGTAACAAAAAGTTACGTATATTATAGGGCAAAGGTATCCAATTACTACACTGGAATTTCAGTGACCCAAGACAAGCGGTTTGTATGATAAGAAATAAGGTACCTCATTTCCTATCATATATACTGAACCGCTTATCTTGAGTCACTGAAATTTCAATGTAGTAATTGGATTCCTTGCCCCAATAATATACATAACTTTTGTTACCAGTGTTTATTAGTTTTGAGAAAAAATGCAAAATGGTCACAAATTTACCACAGGGTGTAGTACCCCTTAAGGGCTCGGATAGCAACGTTTTCACAGTATTTTTTCTGGGACACGTGGATAGGAATGTCCTTTTGATATCAAATAATTTTGCATTCTAAATACGAGGGATGTCAAATAATTCGCGATATAATACAAATTTTATGGCAAATTATCAAAATATGTATTTTTGATATTTACTTCGAGAACTGTTAAATATAAAAAAATATCAATTTTTAATAATTTGCCATAAAATTTGTATTATATCGCGAATTATTTGACATCCCTCGTATTCAGAATGCGAATTTCACAAAATCAAAATTATTTGATATCAGAAGGACATCCTTCGTATTCAGAATACAATTCGATATGTCTGATGTGCTCTCATTTCCCCCCATAAATACTGCAAACGTTGCTATACGAGCCCTTAAATTAATTCTGATTTTCCCCCCAAACCACATTTGCTGTGTTTGTAGCTATAGGGCAACATAGGCCTAGCAGCAATTTTGAATTCGTGTCAGTTAAGCGACAAGTCTTATCTTGAAAAAAAATTAAATGGACAAAACTTTCTTGACATTTGCTACTAATATTATTTCATAATTTTTGGCAAAGAATACCGAATCGTTATATTAATTAATTAAAGAATGTTGCAGAAATATTTAATGTTTATTCCTCATGTTTCATAACATGTTCTTCCCTTCCTTTCCTTATGGACAAAAAAGTTCCCCTCTGGAGGAGTTGCCGTGTTTGAGATAGCCAACGGTCCTTTTAAACAGGCAGTGCGCTTCTATGACTACATAACATACTAAAGATGATGAATATACATAGTGCAAACTATTCCCTTCGGATTGCTATATCAAGATAAACAATTGGAGACCATTTTTGTCAAACTTGGAGGAAATCATTAGCGTAGAGCCTTATTTCCAGAGCTGCAGAGGACTACTATACTCTGGAGTTTGAACACATAGAGCAATTTTAAATTTTGACCTCTGGATGATCAGGGTTTGTTTATTCTTTTATTTCTTCTTTTGCCTGGATTACTCATTCAATGGATGTTTTAGGGTATTCTCTGTTCTTCCATGAGGCGTAGGGCCCACTGCACATCTGATACTATTATTTAAAGCAAAAATTTTGATTGTCATACCCAAGTTTTCACTTAGGGCGATAATTTCAGATATATTTTTGATAGGACGTGCAGTTTTATTCAAATAATTTGATACATGTTGGTTCTTGATACAGAATACCTTGTAAAACTATTTTCATTCATAATCAAGTGTTCAATTATCTATTACCTTATAGACAAAAGATTTTATTTTATAATGGAATATTATGAAAGAAAATTACTTTTAGGGGGCTATCATTTTCTTCGAAAGGGGGTCCCAAATTTACAAAAAGTCAGCGTCAATAAAATTGCGACCCAAAAAATTTTATGACCACCCCCCCCCCATCACCGATACACCTTACCCCCTAAACAGGCTAAAATTGTATTGAAATCAGTCTTTTTGAATAAAATTAACACACTATCTGTGCGGGTCATCCCTACATTTTGGTCATCCAAAATGTTATGACCCCCTATTTCCTTTCCAAAATTACCCCGTATATTTGGGAAGAAGAAAATGATAGCCCCTACATTCTATGACCTACCAATTATGTTTTCCCGTTTTCTTATATTAAATCGCAAAACTGCCTGACATTGTGATTTTTGTTTTGAAAATTGACCAAAATTGAATTAATCATCTTCATCATATAGGCCCTACCCAGCAAACACAAAAACGTTTTAAAAACATTTTAAATAAGTTATATTTTGGCTTTTGGTTTAGGTAAAACGTTTTAATAACATTAAAATGTCGGGTTATATAAAGGTCATGATAACGTTTTAAAACGTTTTGTATGAAAACACACTACAACAATATTTTTAAATGTTTTCAAAAAATGTTATTGTAAACTATTTTTGCAAACATTTTTGCCAAATATTGTTTCAATACTTAAATAACATTATGTTAAAATATTTGAACCCAGCAAACACAAAAATGTTCTTAAAATGTTTTTTCAAAACCTTTTAATAACATTTAAATGTCGGTTATATAAAGGTCATGAAAACGTTTTTAAAACGTTATTGAAAATATTTTGGGCAAACATTTTTCGCAAAATATTTGTTCAACCCCAAGTTTTCAAGAATGTTTTTGGAATGTTATTAAAACGTTTTTATTCCCTTTATATAACCCGACATTTAAACGGTTTTTGTAAAACATTTTTGTTTGCTGAGCAGTAGATTATCAAAAAACGTTTTCTGACAACCTTTTATAACCTTTTGCGAATGATGTCGGAAACGTTTTGTGTTTGCTGGGTGTATGTATTCAAATGCTAGATTGTCCGAGATGAAATGAGTTTTTCTTTCATATATCATACATAACTTAAAAACGTAATTAAAGTTCAATTTTCAAATAAGATTCAACTTCCTTTATGGAAATAAGGTAATTAATATTCATAAATGTGAAAATAATATGAAAAATGTTATACTGAGTAGGCCTACAAGAGGTAATCACACTCACCAAATTAGCAGTTTGGTGATCGCGTGTAGGCTATACTGTACATAATCATGATAATGGATTATCGGGATGCTATAGGCCTAGATAATCATGATAATAGATTAACGGGATTTCAGGCAAAATTATGCGACGAGTTAGCTAATATGCAAATAGCCAAATAACATATGACACATGAAGTCACCAGTGTTCTGCAGATTCTTACTTAAAAAGAAACCAAAAAATACACATGTGACACGATCTGGTCCATGGAAGTCAAAGGAGGCAGTTACTATATAATCATTACCTATTATACTTAAGTTCTGTGATGTCTATTTTCTTATGTATTTTATTTTATTTTATTTTGTTGTTTTTCTCTTCATATTTTTTGCCTTTTTCTCAATTTCAAATTTGCCGCCTTTGGCTCCCAAGGACCAGCTCGTGTCACGTTTAGTTTTCACATATCAATTCAACTGTAGCTTTGTAAGTTAGCTTTACACAAAACGTCAGATCTTTTCGGATAGTGTTTTATAAAAAAACTATACCTCTCCTTTGTTTTAAGGACGAGATCCACTGCTGACTAGTGACTACTGTCTTCTTCAGGCCATTCACGGAAACAACGCAGCTGTTTACCTATTGGATCGACTGCCGTACCTTCATGTCAGAGGGCCAAGTGGGACATCCAAAATCGGCAAGGCATCAAAAATTGACAGAACAGACCCAGATATGACTTTGCTGTTAATAAATCTTTTTAATCTGAAATTATCAGTGGTTCTACTTTTTTTTTTTGAATAAAGAAAATATATCGAAATAACTCACAATCTCTTTCAATAATAAATATAGCTTCTGGTGATGTCATCTGACTATTGTTTTGTAAAAGTAAAATCACTGATAATTTCAGCAGTGGTCGTTTTATTTCATTGTGCGCATTGTTTGTGGATGCAGTCAACACAACTAATTAAAAGTTTAATTATGACTTTAATGAACATGGTAAATGTTATTATGTAGACATGTGTCTATCTCAGCCCAATTTAGATTTGGACAACACAACAACCTTTATAGTGTATGACAAAAAATTTTAACGAGCGTGTTTTATTTAATACATTACTTTCTTTAAATTTTGTGAAACGAATTTTAGGCCTATTACGGGAATCCCGACGCTGCGTGTGATCATTTTTGTGGTAGGCCTATCTGACGGTAATCCCATTTATTAACATTAACCTTCACACGTATGTGACTGTTGCCTTAGCTTGCATTGGCAAAAATACCTACTAACATTATACCTTGCTAACACCTCAACGTTGTAAAACGTTGTAGCAATTTTACGACGTTGTGACAACGTTAAATGACGTTGTGTGTTACTCGGTTAACCCTAACCTTGGGTTGGCACTATGGCACTGTAACAATAACCCTAACATAACCATAAAACTAACCTAACCACCATTAGCACGACTCAAGGGTGGTCTTAACACTGGAATTATGAAAAAAACCTTTTGGGCCTCATAACTGCTAAATTGTTGGTCTAAACTATATGAAAGTATACATAGGCCTATTTAGATTTCCATAATTTCAGGGTTCATGCCACCCTTAAAGGATCTATATCACTACACTTTGCAGGGATGTGAAGTTCATGTCAACGTTTTGCACATAACTCAATATATTTCGTCAACCCACACGCACATGACCAAATTATCAAATAGACCTACGTCAATTTTAAATCGGAACTAATGACATTAAAATGATCACGCATTTTGCGCACTTAAATTGCGATTTACGCGAATAATTATGTGAATATTCATGAGATCATATGAAATGAGAATATTCATGAGGTCATGTCATAATGTGAATATTCATATGAGTAGATAGTCATAGTCATCAGGTAATGAAAATATAATAGTGAAAATGCTTTACATTAAAATATTAATCGTGATAAAACCACACACTTCTTCTGAAGTAAATTGAACAAATGTATTTTTATAGGAGTTGCGTGGTTTTGTGTGATCGAATATTAATCAACATTTAAATATTTTTAAATATTTTAAAAAATCTGAATATTCAAATTTATAAGAATATTACAATTTTATGAATATTCATTGTATATTATGATATATGTTAAAATATTTATTCATCATTCGTTGGATGAAGTTTTAAGAATATTCCATTTTTTAGTTATTTTTTATTTTTATTTTTTGAATATTTTCAACAGGTAACAAATATTGTTAATAATAATAATATCAATAAAAATGTGAATATTCCGAATATTTTAAAATTCACGAGATGATTCAACTTCATAATTTATGACTAATTCAGATTTTTAAAAATTTTGTATGAATATTCAAATTGTAATATTAGAAATTTAATATTAAAAATCGTAAATATTTGAATATTCAAAATTGAATACTCGTCTAAATTTGATTTTTTTTCAATATTCATAAAAAACACAATGGATTGTTAATAAAAATTTGAATATTCATAGAAATTTATATTAAAAACATTCATAAAATTTGAATATACAATTATACAGGTTTCAGTATTTTCATAATTATTGTTTCATCAATTTTTTACAATGTAAATGAATATTTAAATTCAAATTTGAATAATTAAATTTATATTCAAATGTACATTTATATATGTATATATTTATATATATTTATATATTTATACATGTATATATTTATATATATTTATATAACAACATTTTACTCATAGTTAGACTATCTTTTGAATAAAGTGCTCAATCCCAAAAGGGAGAGCGACTACCTATTCTGGAAGGTCTGTTCTTTGAATTTTTATATATTTATATATATATTTATACATTTATATATGTGACCCATCACATCGAAACACGGCAGTTGTCGTCAAAAATGAACTTGTAGATTTCTTTACTAAACTAAAGGACTTTTTTTAAGCTTCAAAATGACACCTCTTCCATTAATATCGCATGTAGAATGGCGATTTTATGTGACAAATAAATTTTTTTTTTTTTTCTTTATTTTTCGGGGCACATTTTCTTTATTATCTCTAAATTTGTGTTTCCGACAACTGCCGTGTTTCGATGTGATGGGTCACATATTTAAATGAATATTCAAATTTATATAGCTATTCGAATTTTTATAGCTATTCGAATTTATATAGCTATTCGAATTTATATAGCTATTCGAATTTATATAGCTATTCGAATTTATATAGCTATTCGAATTTATATAGCTATTCGAATTTATATAGCTATTTGAATTTATATAGCTATTCGAATTTATATAGCTATTCGAATTTATATAGCTATTCGAATTTATATAGCTATTCGAATTTATATGTGCGTATCTTTAAAATGTGCGTATCTTTAAAATGTGTAAAATGTGCGTATCTTTAAAATGTGCGTATCTTTAAAATGTGCGTATCTTTAAAATGTGCGTATCTTTAAAATGTGCGTATCTTTAAAATGTGCGTATCTTTAAAATGTGCGTATCTTTAAAATGTGCGTATCTTTAAAATGTGCGTATCTTTAAAATGTGCCTATCATTAAAATGTGCCTATCATTAAAATGTGCGTATCTTTAAAATGTGCGTATCTTTAAAATGTGCGTATCTTTAAAATGTGCGTATCTTTAAAATGTGCGTATCTTTAAAATGTGCGTATCTTTAAAATGTGCGTATCTTTAAAATGTGCGTATCTTTAAAATGTGCGTATCTTTAAAATGTGCGTATCTTTAAAATGTGCGTATCATTTAAATGTGCGTATCATTAAAATGTGCGTATCATTAAAATGTGCCTGTCATTAAAATGTGCCTGTCATTAAAATGTGCCTGTCATTAAAATGTGCCTGTCATTAAAATGTGCGTATCTTTAAAATGTGCGTATCTTTAAAATGTGCGTATCTTTAAAATGTGCGTATCTTTAAAATGTGCGTATCATTTAAATTAAAATGTGCGTATCATTAAAATGTGCCTGTCATTAAAATGTGCCTGTCATTAAAATGTGCCTGTCATTAAAATGTGCCTGTCATTAAAATGTGCCTGTCATTAAAATGTGCCTGTCATTAAAATGTGCCTGTCATTAAAATGTGCCTGTCATTAAAATGTGCCTGTCATTAAAATGTGCCTGTCATTAAAATGTGCCTGTCATTAAAATGTGCCTGTCATTAAAATGTGCCTGTCATTAAAATGTGCCTGTCATTAAAATGTGCCTGTCATTAAAATGTGCCTGTCATTAAAATGTGCCTGTCATTAAAATGTGCCTGTCATTAAAATGTGCCTGTCATTAAAATGTGCCTGTCATTAAAATGTGCCTGTCATTAAAATGTGCCTGTCATTAAAATGTGCCTGTCATTAAAATGTGCCTGTCATTAAAATGTGCCTGTCATTAAAATGTGCCTGTCATTAAAATGTGCCTGTCATTAAAATGTGCCTGTCATTAAAATGTGCCTGTCATTAAAATGTGCCTGTCATTAAAATGTGCCTGTCATTAAAATGTGCCTGTCATTAAAATGTGCCTGTCATTAAAATGTGCCTGTCATTAAAATGTGCCTGTCATTAAAATGTGCCTGTCATTAAAATGTGCCTGTCATTAAAATGTGCCTGTCATTAAAATGTGCCTGTCATTAAAATGTGCCTGTCATTAAAATGTGCCTGTCATTAAAATGTGCCTGTCATTAAAATGTGCCTGTCATTAAAATGTGCCTGTCATTAAAATGTGCCTGTCATTAAAATGTGCCTGTCATTAAAATGTGCCTGTCATTAAAATGTGCCTGTCATTAAAATGTGCCTGTCATTAAAATGTGCCTGTCATTAAAATGTGCCTGTCATTAAAATGTGCCTGTCATTAAAATGTGCCTGTCATTAAAATGTGCCTGTCATTAAAATGTGCCTGTCATTAAAATGTGCCTGTCATTAAAATGTGCCTGTCATTAAAATGTGCCTGTCATTAAAATGTGCCTGTCATTAAAATGTGCCTCTTATGAATATGCAAATGACGTCGTCTTATGAATATGCAAATGACGTCGTCTTATGAATATGCAAATGACGTCGTCTTATGAATATGCAAATGACGTCGTCTTATGAATATGCAAATGACGTCGTCTTATGAATATGCAAATGACGTCGTCTTATGAATATGCAAATGACGTCGTCTTATGAATATGCAAATGACGTCGTCTTATGAATATGCAAATGACGTCGTCTTATGAATATGCAAATGACGTCGTCTTATGAATATGCAAATGACGTCGTCTTATGAATATGCAAATGACGTCGTCTTATGAATATGCAAATGTCGTCGTCTTATGAATATGCAAATGTCGTCGTCTTATGAATATGCAAATGTCGTCGTCTTATGAATATGCAAATGTCGTCGTCTTATGAATATGCAAATGTCGTCGTCTTATGAATATGCAAATGTCGTCGTCTTATGAATATGCAAATGACGTCGTCGTCTTATGAATATGCAAATGACGTCGTCGTCTTATGAATATGCAAATGACGTCGTCGTCTTATGAATATGCAAATGACGTCGTCGTCTTATGAATATGCAAATGACGTCGTCGTCTTATGAATATGCAAATGACGTCGTCGTCTTATGAATATGCAAATGACGTCGTCGTCTTATGAATATGCAAATGACGTCGTCGTCTTATGAATATGCAAATGACGTCGTCGTCTTATGAATATGCAAATGACGTCGTCGTCTTATGAATATGCAAATGACGTCGTCGTCTTATGAATATGCAAATGACGTCGTCGTCTTATGAATATGCAAATGACGTCGTCGTCTTATGAATATGCAAATGACGTCGTCGTCTTATGAATATGCAAATGACGTCGTCGTCTTATGAATATGCAAATGACGTCGTCGTCTTATGAATATGCAAATGACGTCGTCGTCTTATGAATATGCAAATGACGTCGTCGTCTTATGAATATGCAAATGACGTCGTCGTCTTATGAATATGCAAATGACGTCGTCGTCTTATGAATATGCAAATGACGTCGTCGTCTTATGAATATGCAAATGACGTCGTCGTCTTATGAATATGCAAATGACGTCGTCGTCTTATGAATATGCAAATGACGTCGTCGTCTTATGAATATGCAAATGACGTCGTCGTCTTATGAATATGCAAATGACGTCGTCTTATGAATATGCAAATGACGTCGTCTTATGAATATGCAAATGACGTCGTCTTATGAATATGCAAATGACGTCGTCTTATGAATATGCAAATGACGTCGTCTTATGAATATGCAAATGACGTCGTCTTATGAATATGCAAATGACGTCTTATGAATATGCAAATGACGTCTCATGAATATGCAAATGACGTCTCATGAATATGCAAATGACGTCTCATGAATATGCAAATGACGTCTCATGAATATGCAAATGACGTCTCATGAATATGCAAATGACGTCTCATGAATATGCAAATGACGTCTCATGAATATGCAAATGACGTCTCATGAATATGCAAATGACGTCTCATGAATATGCAAATGACGTCTCATGAATATGCAAATGACGTCTCATGAATATGCAAATGACGTCTCATGAATATGCAAATGACGTCTCATGAATATGCAAATGACGTCTCATGAATATGCAAATGACGTCTCATGAATATGCAAATGACGTCTCATGAATATGCAAATGACGTCTCATGAATATGCAAATGACGTCTCATGAATATGCAAATGACGTCTCATGAATATGCAAATGACGTCTCATGAATATGCAAATGACGTCTCATGAATATGCAAATGACGTCTCATGAATATGCAAATGACGTCTCATGAATATGCAAATGACGTCTCATGAATATGCAAATGACGTCTCATGAATATGCAAATGACGTCTCATGAATATGCAAATGACGTCTCATGAATATGCAAATGACGTCTCATGAATATGCAAATGACGTCTCATGAATATGCAAATGACGTCTCATGAATATGCAAATGACTATTTTTGAATATTTCGAATATTCATAAATTTTGAATGTTGACTATTTTGAAATAGAAACATTTTTAAAATTTGAATAATTAATGAATTTCCTTTTAAAAACATTGGATGAAAGAAATATTCGTAAATCTGAAATCGTAAAATCTGAATATGCATATTATAAATATTTATTTATTATAAATATTACCGTTTCATAACACCGCAAACACCGCAATAACAGACTCGAGTCACACAAACCACACAACCACGAATAATTTACATCAGAATGCTTAATGCTTAATGATCATGCTTTTAATGCAAAACATCAATTCTTTTTCACTATTTATTATTATTATTGCCCAAAGTTGACTAAATTATCCAAACATTTCACAAAATTGCATAAAAAGCTGCTTTGTCCATTTTGATAGACTTTCGGCAATTTAGTGACCATGACAACACCTCCGCTAACTTTAAGCACATGTTCGCATGTTCGCATGGTGGTGTAATTTTGAGTAAATTTGAAAACTGAGCTTGTTTTCAGCAACTTTAGGCAATTTTGAGTAAATATGAAAATTTTTGACAACTTTCATCTGTGACATGACATGATATTATGAATATTTGCCCTCAAAAATAGTGAATTAGTCGGGTAAATATGATTTTTGTATGACATCACATAACCTCATTATTCACATCATTATTCGCGTAAATCGCAAGTGCGCAATATGTGTGATCATTTTAATCATTAGTTCCGATTTGAAATTTGATAATTTTATTTGGTCATGATGATGTACATTGAGTCAAGTGCAAGACGTTAACGTGAACTTTTGTTAGGGATGTGGTCAAGATTAAAGGTTAGTCGAGTAACAGACAACGTCATTAAGTTGCTACAGCATTAAACAACGTTGTTATGTTAGCCGGGTATTTTTTCTTAGATAGGCAGTATAATAAATGGGATTACCGTCAGATAGGCCTGCCAGAAAATGATCAGCAAACAACAATTAAACTTACAAACAAACTACAAAATAATGTGTAATAAAAAGAAAAACACGCTCTATACAAAAAAATAGACCTATCTATTGCGTTCTTAGGCATTTTTGTCCCTGTGTTTTTTTGGACAGGATTTTATACACTACAAAAGTTTATACACTACAAAAGTTGTTTGAGTTGTCCAAATCTAAATTGGGTGTTAACAACAAATTTTAAGTTGCATCCAAATTCAATCAGCTGAGATAGACATCTTTTTTCAGAGAACATGTTTACTGGAGTCATTGATTATTAAACTTTTGATCAATTTAGTTTAACCACATCCAGAAAAGATGCGCAAAAAAATATACATCGAAATTGCTCATCAAATTCATCCAAAAAATGTATAGCTTCTGCTGGTGTCATTTGACGTCAAAAACATTGAATAAGATTCATTAGCAAAGATTCATATCCGGGCCTGTTCTGCCTTTTTTATGCCTTGCTGATTTTGGATGTCCCACTTGGTCAGGGATATAAAGGGATAGGCATCATAGTATTACGTAACACACCGAATGATGTAGTTTAACTCTAGACAATAGGCGCCATATTGCAGGAGGGTTAGAGTTCATAGAGGAAACGTTAAAGGTTAGTAGATTAGGTCACCCAGGCACATCACTAATGTGTTTCACGAGTTGTAATACCGACAGGTAAAAACATTGATTTTGTAAAATTCTCCCGATTTTTTAAAATTACTAAATAAGGTTAGTACTTCAAACCATTCTTTGATGAATCTATGCAATATGACGGTAATTTTTGAAACATCTAAGAATCAATCTTAAACATCTTCATGATATTCATTTTTTGCGCATGGTCAAAGCATGCTCTTGCGCTATCCACAGACTATCCGGTGGAAACTTCAAAGCAACGATCATGCGTTAATATTTACAAAATAGCGAATGATGTAGTTTAACTCGAACAATAGCGTGACCGGCGTGACGTAGTTTTTGGCATTGTTCCTATATGCACTTTCACCCTCCTGACTTGGTCCACTGAAGCATTAATAATCTATGACTGAAGATACGGCAGTCGAGGCCTGTGTAACACTGCTGCGATGTTTCCGTCCGTACCCTAGACCAGCAGCAGTGAATCTCGTTGATACACTAGTTCCTTAAAATAAAGAAAAGATAAGCATCAGAAAAACACTATCCGAAAGATTTCTATGAGCGTTTGGACAGTATTCTTTGTGGGACATGAGAGCACATCAGACATATCGACTTGAATTCTGAATACGAAGAATGTCCTGATGATATCAAATAATTTTGATTTTTTTTTAATGTTGTTAATTCGCCATATAATACACATTTTATGGCAAATGATTAAAATATTTTAGTCTTCGAAGTAAACTTTATAAATGTAGTGTAATCTCCAATGCAGAGATGGAATTGACACTTTTTCTAGTGGAAACATACTAGGAAAGCCTTACTAAGTATATGAAACAAGTATATGCTGAAATACACATTTCATACTTAATTACATATTTTACGCATATTAATTAGCTAATTTGCATAATTAATTAGCATAAATTGGCCAATTTTCAAAAAAATGTGGAGCCACTATGCAATGTCCTATGAAGTTCATTGAGGTGTCAAATTAAAGCATGGTTAGGTAGGGTTACCCCATTGGATTTTCCAATTTGAGGTGAATTCAATTTTGAAAATGTACAAAAATCACAATTTCAGGTATTTTGAATTTACTTTAATTTAGGTCCATGCCCTAGATAATTAAATAAGCTTTATTTTCGATATTTGCTGAAAAAATGAAATGCGTAAAAAACGTCATGCAACGGGTTCGTAAACAAAGAAAATAATAAGATTCTTGTTGTAATTATCACGGTTTTTATACAATTTGCATAATTTTTCCAGATTTTTTTATATGTTATGAAAACTACATAAATTATGTTTAATGTGTCTAAAAATGACAAAAACTAATTTTTAATGAAATTATGATTTTGGCCTATCTAATTACAGTACACCTGTTATGTAGCTGGGATGAAAATCTGACGATCAATTTCGTATTGAAGATATGGATTTTTCCCCAAAACACCAAAGAAATTAGGTCTTTTTGAGAAAAAAATGTATATTATCTTCAATATAAAATATCAAAATTTTCAATTGATCGTCGGCTTTTCATTCCAGCTATACACTTTTTAAAGTACATATTTATAAAGTACATATTTATAAAGTTTACTTCGAGGACTGTTATATATCAAAAATTTTAAAAATATAAAATTTTAATAATTTGTCATAAAATTTGTATTATATCGTGAATTTCAAAAATCAAAATTATTTGATATCAGAAGGACATTCTTCGTATTCAGAATGCAATTCGATATGTCTGATGTGCTCTAATGTCCGGGCTCATGTCCCACAAAAATACCAGAGCCCTTAAGGGCTGGGGTATGAACGTTTGGACAGTATTTATTTTGGGACATTAGAGCACATCAGACATATCGAATTGCATTCTGAATATGAAGAATGTCATTCCGATATCAAATAATTTTCATTTTTTGAAATTCGCAATTTAATACACAATTTACGGCAAATCATTAAAATTGATATTTTTGATATTTAACAGTACTTGAAGTAAACTTTATAAATCTGATGATTTATACTTAAAGTGTAGGTGGGATGAAAAGCCGACGATCAATTGAAAATTTTGACCTTTCGTATTAAAGATATGGATCTTTTTTCCCCAAAACACAAAAAAAAAATTAGGTCTTTTTGGGAAAAAATCCATATCTTCAATATGAAAGGTCAAAATTTTCAATTGACCGTCGGCTTTTCCTCCCTGCTACATACACTTTAAGAATATATCATTAGATTTATATAATTTAC
This sequence comes from Amphiura filiformis, assembly GCF_039555335.1. NCBI lineage: Eukaryota > Metazoa > Echinodermata > Ophiuroidea > Amphilepidida > Amphiuridae > Amphiura > Amphiura filiformis. The sequence continues at coordinate 46,431,045 of NC_092634.1, forward strand.
TTCGAGGACTGTTATATATCAAAATTTGAAAAATATCAAATTTTTATAATTTGTCATAAAATTTGTATTATATTGTGATTAAAAAAAAAAAAAAAAATTATTTGATATCAGAAAGACATGCTTCGTATTCAGAATGCAATTCGATAGGTCTGAGGTGCTCTCATGTCCCACAAAAAATACTGTCGACACGCAATAAACGCTCATTTTGGATCCCTTAAGCTAACTTACAATGTTTATTTAAAAACTATTTTTGTTTGTTTGAATAAAAGTCTGCAAAACACTGGTGATAAAGTAGGCCTATGTCGACCTCATGTGTTGCATAGTTTTGTGTCATTATGAATATTAATTAGCTAATTAGCATAATTTTGCCTGAAATCCCTTTAATCCATTCTGTAGCCTAGCCTATATGCGATCACCGAACTGCTAACTTGGAGAGTATGAATACCTCTTGTGCTCAGTGTAGTTTGTCATGTTATTTGCACATTTATGAATATTAATTACCATAATTTGCATAACTTAATTAAGTTGAATTTTATTTGACAACTAAACGTGATCACGTTTTTAAGTTTATCATGCATGAAAGAAAAACTCTTTCCATCCCGGACCTTATTATACTATAGCATTTGAATACATAGGGCCTATATCAAAATCTATGCACCAGTTGTTACAGTTTAGGAAACGGGAAAACATGTAATTGTTAGGTCCTAGAATGTACACTGAAATACTAAAAATAAATTGACCCCATTGTAAACAACCACTTTTGTAGTCAAATTGGACACCGCACGGGGCCAAGAACCCCAAAAGTGGTTGTTTGCAATGAAACGGGGTCAATTTATTTTTCAGTCGGTGCATATTTGACCCCGTATTTTTAAGTGTGTAAAAGCAATTTTCTTTCATAATATTGTAATTTCTTTCCATTAAATCCTGTATCTATGGTAATAGAACACGAACTTAATTATGAATGAAAATGATTTTACAAGATATCCTGAACCAACATGATTGTATAAATTTATTTGAATTAAATATGATATGCAACACAATATGAACATGACACAAATAATCTCAGATGTGGATGCTTGAAAAGATTTCCCAACTTTTTTTGGGGCGCCCGCTACGGCGGCAGCCCCATTATTAGGCTTGACTTTGCAAAAAGCTTCTAATTTCGGTCTTGCTAGATTTACTTCGCAATTGTTGTGCTAAAATTATGCCCAGCTCAGAAATAAAACCACAATTTGCTTGGATTTTATTTTATTATTGTTTTCTGATATGCATGGGATAAAATTTTGTGCGTATATTCTTTGTTTAAAATACAAAATTAATGGACTTATAAAAACACCAAATAACCCGTGACCTTTGTACGGGCTTAAACTAGTTTACCGCCTCTTAGAACCCGATAGACGGTGACCAACACTATGGACCACAATAGCCTAATCTCAATGGCATAGTCCAATAACCTCAAATAAACAATCATAGTGCAAAAGTTGACCTAACTTGCAGAGTATGAGTTTTTGTACCCAAAGTTTCAAAGTCATTCAATGAATGTACACATGTATGTTGTATATATAGTTGTCCTTGTTTAATAAGCAGGCAGCAAGGTACAGTGTATGAGTAGGCATCTTATCAAGATCAAGATAGTGATAGTGACATAACAATTAACATGCTTATCTTACCAAGGTCTTATCTATCTGCATGGTGTAATTGAAATTACTATACAGCATGTACAGGCTGTATCAAAAAGTTTGGTACCCAGCAGTTTTGATAGTTATTGAAAAGGCTGGTTCTTCCAAATGCAATATCGGGTCCCCCTTAAAATGATAAAATGATCAGACCATAAATCTTTTGTGACTGTTTATGACATTAATCAACAAATTATGCGGATCCTAGATGTGTCGAGGATGTTACGTTTATGAACAAAACGTTACGTTTGTATTTTCAATTTGTTGCTACGTGTATGTTAACAAATGAAAGTTCTGTCACTTTTTTTAATTCTTCAATGCTAAGTATTCTTTTGGATATCATCAAATTGTGAATCTCTAGTCATATTTTCAGTGTGTTAACAACTATGTATCAAAGACGTTACGTTCATGTACAAAACATTAACGTTCTTATCTTGTAAACATTGTATACCCATAGCTACTTTTATGAAGAATGAATGTTCTGTAATTGTTTTTTATCCTTAATCTCTATTAGATTTTCAGTGTATTAGCAAGTAGATGATGTATATGTATCACAGACGTTATACATTCATAAAAACTTTTCTTTTGGTCAACATAGGCGTAGATCCAGGGTGGGGTAGAGCTTACTTACTTGTGTCTTCTATACTATCCATCATATACCCCCATGCATAACGAAATTCAACAATATTCAATATCCAAAGCAAAATCATCACTACAATATGCCCCAAAAACAGAACTCCCCCACACCACATAATCGCAAATCGGACACGACAGCTTCATTCCAATTCAATTTATTTCATCCAAAACGGTCCTGTGATACACCTTCCCCAATCAAACACATTTGCATTTGATCATCTTCTACTCTTCCAAAGAAAAAATCATTATAATATCAAATCTAAACACCATGCCATGGAATTCACCATATCACGTCCAAGCTCACATTGGGCGCCCCATTCCTTTTTTAAAGGAATTTTTATTTAAAGAAGTTTAGCAATCAAAAAAGAATAGTTTGCACCATGTATTGATATGAAGTCACAAATCTGTTAAAGATATTTAATATATATCTTTAGTTTAGCTTCTGTCATAGAAGCGCACCCCCCCGTTCAAAAGGTCGACGGTTGGCTATTTCAAACACGACAATGTCAGCTAATGTCTCCTCCAGAGTGGCACTTTAATGTTAATCCATAAAGAAACGAACAACGAGGAAAGAAGGCATTTTGTGCCTTAAACCCATAACTTACGATTCGGCCAATTTTTTATTTTGGTGTTCTTTGCTAAAATTATGGAAATAATATTAGTAACAACAGTAAGAAAGTTTTGTCCATTTCAAGCCAAAATAATGAGGTATAATTCAAGAAATAAGATTTACTCTTTTTGCCGCTTAAGGGTAGACGCAGTATTGTTAGTCGAAGCAGCAATCGAAATCAATATATTATTGAAAAATAACACTTTGGATGTTTTGCAAAAGTTCATTCTACAAATTATAAACTTTGAAAACTTCCTTGATTTATTGTTGTTATATGTATGTTTTACAAAGGTGTTGTTGTTTCAGCCCTCTTTACAACATAACTCAAGAACCACGGGTCCGGACCTACAAAAGTATATCTGTGATATTTGAATTCTTCTACACACTCGCTATGAAATGATCAATATAATTTTTGCCAAAGCTCACTACCATTCGCAAGATGCTGTGAACTACCAAATCGCAACAGTTTAAAATAGTTGCTAACCTTAAACGCTATTATAATTAAGACATTAATTCAGAATTGCTATGTTGTCCAGAAATTTTGGTTGATTCTAATTATGTGTAAGTTGGGACATGTAAACATTATACATAATGGTCAAAATAAAATCAGATTTGGAACTGCTTTAAATGACCGGAAAATTAAGGGGGTACTACACCCCTGGCCAATTTTGTGCATATTTTTGTATTTTCTCAAAAATTATAACGTATGGGTGACAAGTAAGATATGTATATTCAGAAAACGGCCAGAAGTAAACCAAAGGTTGTGCATGCGGACCGCCTCAAACGAAAAAGAGGGTCCAGTTCAATCCAGAGGTAGCAGTGCGACACATTCCACGATGGGGAAAAGGCAATAGAGTCCCAGGGAGTGGACGTATGGAGGAGCAGGTTGGAGGTGCAGGAGAACCTAAAGGAACACCTAATGCGAAAGACAAATATGGACCCCAAATGTGGGTGGGACGTCGGAATCCAAGCCGAGTCAGACAGAGACCCATAAGGTACCGTTAGCCTAAGAGTAAACCGCGGGAGATTGCTGAAAGTATTAATCCCTTGTATTTTCTTTTATTACAGAAATCGACATGGCTTCTAATAGAGCAAGAGTGGATGAAGAATGGGAGAAGGAAAAGGAACGATGGCGAGAAGATTTCCGCCGTGAGTACCAAGTATGGGAGAGAGAATTAAGAGAAAGGGAGAGGAGAATGAGTCAGGCGGAAGGGTACTATCAGCACTGGATGGAAATGAGGAGACATGAACGTTGGCAGTGGGAGATGGAGTTAATGGAAAGAGAACGGAAGGTCAGTGCGCAGGAAAACGAGTTGGGTATGCTGGAGCGGAAATTAGAAAGAGCAGAAAGGAGCGGGTAGAAAGGAAGGAACATGAGAAGCGACAATTGGACAGGAAGATCGAGGACGCAGAGGAAGAGATACAGAGACTAGAAGAGCTCGAGCGGCAAATCATGGACCAAGAAAGAAAAGAGAAGGAGGAAGGAGAGTATCGACAGAGCCTAGAAGAATGGTCACAGCTAGGAGCTGAAGAAGACTAGGGATCTGCTGTCATCAGAAGACCGACTCCATGTTGACCAGAAGATTTTTTTGGCCTCGGGCATGTCAGATGATCAAGCTGACTACCATTGCCAGGAACTTGTTGGCTTCAGGCATGCCAGATGATTAAGCTGACTACCATTGCCATGACTGAGCCGGGAGGAGCATAGGACGCTATATATTTAAAAATGTTGTAGAGTAAAATGTGTATATATATGTGTAGTGTAAGACAATTTCGAACCCCGTTAGTGTTTCAAAGATCACATTTTGACGGAGCGTCAATAATGTTGGGAGGGGGCTGTGTGACGGGATTCGAAATATTAAATATTATAAAGTAGTATCCTTTAATTTTGCTATCCAAATCACGTAGTGCGCCTTTTTAAAGGCGAATTTAAACGAATTTAAAGATTCGTTTTGCATTACGTCATTATCAATCAATCAATTAACTGGTGATTAGCCTCGCTGATTGGCTGCTTACCATGCGGTCTCGCCGGAGTGGAAATTTCCCCACTCCGGTGCGGATCGTTCTAGGTAATTATATTTCTCTTGTTCTTCCGTTATTCTTTTATTCTTTTTATTATTATAAATGGTTTTGGTAATTAAATCATTCCAAATTCACTTAGATTATTATGTATAGAACACGTAGAGGTGATTTGGGAGTCATGAAATTAATTTTAGGATATGTTTCGAGCAATTTTTGTGTGAGCAATTCGGGTGATGCTTTGTTGTTTTATTTTCCGTGTGCGTGTATACGGAAAGCATAGCATCTCTGCACATTTCTTGTTGTTTTGGCCACAAATTCACCCCCAAAATCATGCTTTATCGTGTTCGTATTTCAAAATCATATGTTCTAAACAATATAGTATTCCTTGCTGCTCGTTTTGATACGCAACAGGATTTTCTAGGTGAAGCGGAAAGAGAGAAATGACTGATTTAGTTCGTCTATCTTAGATTATTTTGTAATTAAATTTATTTGGGTTCCATTATTGCTAGATGGCTGACGTGCAAGATTGTGCATATCAATGAGGTCAAAGGTATACGTACCGTACAGCGCATTACTAGGTAGCACATATACATGTACATGCACTAATTGCGTCAATTACTCGGGTTTTCCCCGAATAGTATTTTGGATCTTGGATTCATTAATTATTTGAGATGGCGAGTTGCGTATAATATTAATAGGGATTATTATTATTTTCGCGTTGTATTATTTTTGTTTGGAAAATAATACTCTCACTCTCTTTCTCACTTTTCACAATTTATCATGTGTTTATTTATATTGTCTGATTTTTGGCATTATTCATGATTATTATTAATATGCAAACATTGTAGCCTCAGCTAAAAGCAATTGTTTTACATTTTGTCAAATCATGGAGGCTTTAATATTGAGATCAGAGTATTTATGTGAAACTCACGCAAGTCACACCCAGATACTATTTTAAATTAATTAGGTCTTTATTACAAAACATGTCGTGTGCAGGGCCTATGATCTTATTTAGGCCTATAAAGTGTGTGAAGTGCATTTAAATATTCATGTATTTTTATTTTTATAATATGTGAATATTAAGTGCTCACGGAAAGTTATTGGTAAGATGATATGGTATATTTTTATCATTATTATATGTGATTTCAACAGACATGATTGTGTTATATTATGGTTCCGTGCACGTGTATGTTTGTTTTTCAGTGCATGAAGGAGAGAGGCAATGGATCAAAAGGTACTAGCACGGATCCATAAGAGAGGAGAAGGTCCAAGGGGCCCATGCAGTAGCGTGGCGCAGCCCAGGACACATCATCGGGGAATGTAGCAGAGAGGAGGTCTGGGGCCTAATTGCTGCGGAGAGTAATATTTGGCGAGTTAATGGTAGCAGAGAGGAGGTCTGGGAGCCTAATTGCTGCGGAGAGTAATATTTGGCGAGTTAAGGGTAGCAGAGAGGAGGAACACGTCGGGTAGGACTGGTGTCCTGGTTCTACGTGGACTGGTGTCCTGGTTCTACGTGGACTGGTGTCCTGGTTCTACGTGGACTGGTGTCCTGCGGTTCTACGTGGACTGGTGTCCTGGTTCTACGTGGACTGGTGTCCTGGTGCGACGTGGGCTGGTGCCCTGGTACTGCGGGTATTCTGAGGAGAGTAGACCAATCCAGTTGTGAGTGATGGAGGGCCTGAGCTTTGAGTGATGGAAGTAGTTGACCAATCCAAATACTGAGTGGTGGAGGTAGTGACAAGGCCTAATGGTATAGTAGGGCCTAATGGTTTGTATAGTGCTATTGTTTATAACACATAGTCTGTTGAAATCTATATTGTTTACCATGTCGTAATTTTAAGAGTGATGATGCATAGAGATATTATATACGTCATGTATCGTAAAGATACATACGTATGTCATCTTTTATGTATTGTTGAAAATCTGGTCGGCACCTAGAGAGGGGCCTCTATGTGCAAATTTTCAATTGCGTTCAAAAACTTATGTATTTTTCAAAATATTAATATGTGCCAATGCATACTAGTATGTCATTTGCATTTATTATACCTATAGGCGTGGGGCCATGCTGCTCAATTTTTCGTATGCCAATAGGTAGTTGTGTTTTATATCATATTTGTCAAACTTTGTGATGATACTTTGCCACTACATGCTTGCATGTCGTACGCAAGTGTCGTCGATATTAGCATGGCGCTGGGACCACTATGCCCAAATTTTCATTTTAGCTCATTTTGTACTAGATAACTTAGATTTTTATAGGCCTTACATGTTATATAATTATATTAACACATTTTTCTTATTTCACTCCGGTGCGGATCGTTCTAGATTCTGGTGTGGCGTATTCTAGCATGTTAATTTGGCCCGGGTTTACCAATCAGATTGTTGCCGTTGTGTAGCGTGCTATTGGTGGTACGGCAACTTGTGTTTACTGTTACCTGCTGCCCGGTTACTGTGACGTGTGAAACAGCCTGCTGGCCAGATTGAAAGCTAGTGTTGATTAATATGTGAGATGGTATTACTTTGTGGAGATAAAGTATATTTTGAGAACCCGTAGTATGTTACATAGATGAGACAAGTGCCATGAATAAATCAATAATACATTGTTGAAGTAAAACGAGATATCACCGCAGTTTTCTTTGAGGTCCATCACCCTGGGGGCACATCAAAAATTTTTGGTGGGTATGCTCCCCCGGAATTTTGAGGTGGTGGGTCTTTGGGAGCTGACGGCGTACCGGTAAAAGGGGGTCTTTCGGAGCTGCGAAAAGTCAAAATCAAGGGTCTTTCTTGGCTGTTTGGTTGAAAATCGCCTGAAAAAACAAGAAATATGAGGAATGAGCAATTTTTGGGTCTTTTAGAGCTGAAATTATCAAAATCAAGGGTCTTTCGGAGCTTTATTTTGGTAAAATATAGGGGGTCTTTCGGAGCCTGCGAAACCCAAAAAGGGGGGTCTTTCCGGGGGAGCATACCCGTATGGTCATTTGTGTTGAGTGCCCCCCCCGGGTCCATCACAGACTCCTCCAGTGCGTAGCCGGATTCTAGCTCCGGCAAACCCACCTATAAAACCACTTGCTAAGTACCCAGCCGCTCGGTCCCGTCACAGAAAGATGAATGACTTTGATTGTGAGTCAATTGTTTGGGGTGGGGATTTCAACTGTGTTCTTGATGTTATGATGGATAAAAAAAGGGGGAAGGGCGCAAACACATTGTAATTCACGTAAATATATTAATGATATTATTACTGCATATGATTTAGTTGATATTTGGAGAAGGAAAAATCCTAATGTGTATAAGCATGGAAGAAAGAGTATAAGTATACTTGGCACTCTAATAGTAGGGATGCCCACTCTCAATACAGTTTCCACTAGAACGATTTTTCATTTACTGTGTGCGTGCTCTCACACACGTATTGTCTATGGAGAAACTGATCGATACAAGAAATCCCAGGCCTGTTAAATGGCGTACATACTTGCTTTGATCCAAATGTAGGCCTATATCAGGGTGTTTCAAGAAATTCCTGATTCCACCAGAAAACATTAACCAAACTTTTTCCTGTTTGGTCAGTAAATAGAGAGGACCTTCCTGCATGAAGAGATCAACTTTTTTTAATGAAAAATTTAATGAGATGAGAACTACAACAGGTTGAAGTGACACCATTCCGTGCATCAGGTGTTCAAACGCAATTATCTCCGAATTTGGAGTGAATCAGACAAGCAAACTTACATACTCATAAAATTTAACTATTTATGAAGACAATATGTGTAGGATGTTAAGAAATTTAAGAATGTTTACGCCTACCGCGGCCCATCTCAAATCATGCACTTCCCCGTGCACTTCGCACTACCATGTCCATTTCATAGGGAGTATAAAAACCGGGGACCATCATGTCTTCCATGCACACACAGTATTGCTCAATGTAGTAAAGATAACCTTTGAGTTGGAGCAAATTTCTCAAAATTGGTAGTGATTAATGTAACCAAACTTATGCCATGATGAAATATAATAATTTTTGAAGATAAAATGTGCTGACCTTAAAAGATTGAACAATGTTTAAGACTACCGCTTTTCATTTGAAATAATGCACTTATTGTTCATCTCCTCTATGGAGATATTTTCCATGGCGGCCATCTATGATCATGCTTGAGGTTTCACCAAACAAACCATGGGTTTTGAGGTCTTATATTTTTTGTTGTATGTCAACAAAATCGATAAAATTTTCAGGATGATCTTATTTTCATGTTGTTATAAGCAAATATAATGTTCCAGATCAGATAGTTAATAAATACATTAAGAAAAAGTACCTTAAAGTTGCACTTTCTGTTAGTATTCCTTTTTGGACTTTAACTTTTTAACATGTTCTAGCAGCCCTATATAAAACCGTGACACTCGAAAGGCCATATCTCTGGAATGCAACGTCCGATTAAGATTATTTAAACGCCAAAATGTTTCTTTCATCAATTCCCATCCAATAAGTTAGGTCTGAATCAATTTAAAAGTACTTCAATTTTTAGTGGACATGCCTACTAATAGTAATCCTCCTGTATATTGTCGTCTAGACTTTTTCCTTGTATCGTTTAATTTATTGTCTCAGATTGATAACTGTAGTATTTCTACTGGTTTTAAAAATGACCACTCATCAGTTGATATTAACATTGTAACATCTAATGCAGCTCGTGGACGTGGGTTCTGGAAGTTTAATACTTCACTTTTGCATGACATAAATTATGTAAATTCTGTGAAACGCTGGATTGATGACATTGTCAAAAATGATGATAATAAAGATCTGAATCCGAATTTGCTTTGGGATTATTTAAAATGTCATATTAGATCAATGACAATGAAATATTCTGCAAAACTTTCCAGGGAGCGCAAAACTCTCGAAGCTAGATTGGTCAATAAGATCAATAATCTTGAAGAAAAATATAGTTCTGACCCATGTGATAATCTTTTAAATACTATTAATGAGTGTAAATCTGAGCTTGAAGACATGTATAAGATTAAAGCTGAGGGTTCAATTATTAGATCAAGAGCAAACTGGATTGAGCATGGCGAGAGAAATTCAAAATATTTCATTAATTTAGAAAGGAGGAATCAAAGACAGAAAACAATCTCTAAACTGTATAGCAGTGACTCCAATCAACCAATTACAGATCCCAAGGGAATTTTAGATGAAGAAAAGAAATATTATCAGAATCTCTATAGTTCATGTAACCCTCCTGATTTTAATTATGATGATCTTTTTGATAATAATGATAATATTCTTAAGTTGAATGATGACATGCAAAAACAATGTGAGGGTCAGGTGACCAGAAAGGAATGTCTTGATGCTTTAAAAACAATGCCTAATAACAAAACACCTGGTACAGATGGTTTTCCCCTGAGTTTTATAAATTGTTTTTAATGATCTAGGTGACATTTTAATTAAAAGTTATAATTATTCTTTTCAGAATGGAAACCTTTCTGTTGATCAGTGCAGAGGCATTATTAATTTAATACCTAAGAAAGACAAAGACCCATCTTTTAAAAAAAAATTGGCGCCCAATTTCTCTTTTAAACACAGACTACAAAATCATCACAAAAATTATTGCTCTTCGTTTGAAACAGGTTCTTCCCAATATCATTCATAATGATCAAACAGGTTTTCTAAAAGGACGCTATATTGGTGAAAATATTAGGCTTGCCCTTGATACAATTGAGTATCTGAATGATAATTCTTGCCAGGGCTAATGTTTTTAATTGATTTCGAAAAAGCGTTCGATAAATTAGAATGGTCTTTCCTGTTTAAAACTCTTAAATTTTTTAATTTCGGTCAAGATCTTATAATTATTATATTGATCTTTTTGGTCAAATCTGAAAACTTATATAAACATGTTTTTAAGACGTAGTTTGTAATAGGTTATCTTTTTAAAAGCGTACTTTTAAGCTTGTATTTCATTCTGATATTAATTATGCATGTTTATAATTTGATTTTGCTTTGATGTATTTTATTGTACAGCGCTTAGGGCCTCTGGGCATCAATCGCTTTATCAAATGCTGCTTTATTATTATTATTATTATTATTATTATTATTATTATTATTATTATTATTATTATTATTATTATTATTATTATTATTATTATTATTATTATTATTATTATTATTATTATTATTATTATTATTATTATTATAAGATGGGTCCAAGTTTTCTATTCAAATATTTCGTCTTGTGTAACAAATAATGGTCATGGATCCACCTTTTTTCCATTATTATGCGGTCTTCGTCAGGGATGCCCGCTTAGCCCTCTCTTATATATTATTTGTAGTGAAATCCTGAACTGTATGATCAGGAATAATAATATTGTGAAAGGTATTAAAATTGTTGATAAGGATATTCTTGTAAGTGCATATGCTGATGACACTACGATTTTTATTAGGGATGTTGATTCCTTAAAACAGATTATTTGTATCCTCAAGAAATTTCAATCATTTTCAGGTCTTAAAATTAATTTTGATAAATCTGAGCTTTTGGCTCTTGGCTCTTTTCGTAGAAACCTCCAAATGTTAGTGATATTGATCTGTCATACACCATTCAGCCTGTTAGACTTTTAGGAGTACTTTTTGATTCTAATCTAACTAATACTTTTGAGTTCAACTTTGCGCCCAAATTACAAAAACTCAAAGAGATTCTTAGAATTTGGTCTATGAGAGATCTCACTCCAATTGGCAAAATTACCATTCTTAAATCTCTTGCTCTCTCACAGCTTATTTTCCTTTTTTCGGTTCTCCCAAATCCGCCTGATGCATTTGTTAAGGAATTGAATTCTATTATTTTCAAATTTGTTTGGTCAAACAAACCTGATAAAATTAGAAGAAGTACTATTATTGGGAAATACGAGCAAGGCGGTCTTAAGATGATTCATGTTCCATCCATTATTAACGGTCTCAAAATTGCTTGGGTGAAACGTCTTCTGGATACGAATGATAGTAGTTGGAAGTATTTTTATAGACACCATTTACAGAATTTAGGTGGTAATCTCATTTGGGAGTGTAATGTAAAACCTTCTGCTAGATGTATTAATCGTATTAAAAGTAATTTTATTAAAGATGTTGTAAATGCATGGTGTTTTACGACTTATGATCCTCCTGCATATAATTTTAGACATCAAATTCTCTGGAATAATTCTTCTATTATTATCAATGGTAGCACTATTTATAGGCATGTATGGTGCAGTAAAGGGATTAAATTTTTGGAAGATATTTTAGATGATGATGGGGAATTTTTAGCCTTGTCACGTTTAAAAGATAAGTTTAATTTGAAGTGTAACTTTTTGGGCTACTATTCACTTATTTATGCCATTCCAAATAAATGGAAAAGAAGTGTCAAGAGGGGGGAGGACAATGATAATATTAATTCATCTCAGGAGGAGATGCTTGCCAGAATTACGAAGACTGTTAAAGTGTGTAAAACCATTAGTGATATCTGTATTAGTAAGCTCTTCAAACCACCAATCGCTGAGGAGAAATGGTCGTATATCTTTGATAATATTGATTTGAATTGGTGTGATATTTATCAAATTCCATTGTCCTCCTCCCGATCGACCCAACTTAGATATTTTCAATTTAAAATTCTTCATAGGTACCTTGGTACCAATAATAATATGTTTAAATTTGGTTATGTTGATTCCAATTTGTGTTATTTTTGTAAACATGAAGTTGAGACTATACAGCATCTCTTTTGGGAATGTAATGTTGTAAGAAATTTCTGGAATGATGTTCAAAATCAAATCATAAAAAACCAGGTTTACCTGGACATGAAGAGTGTTTTGTTAGGTATTCTTGACCCAGATGTGTCCAAATTCAACTTCCTTGTTCTTCATGGGAAAAAATTCATTTATGATGTGAAGTATAAACAAGGTTCTCTAAATATTTCTTATTTTATTAGGAGGCTTAAGAAGACTGCTAAGGTAGAAAAAAGCATGTCATGTACTGGCAAAAGGTTAAATGAATGGCATAAACGTTGGAACTCCATTTTGTAAAATAATTATAATTGTATACCGTATCATGTTTATTGAGTACAAATGCATTGTTGTTTATACATATCACATATCATAATGTTTTCTATGATTATATTATTCATGCTTCGTTGTATGTAACCTGCTGATAAAATAAAAGCACGGTGTACCTGGTGTATACTGTGGAAAGATAAAAAAGTGTTTTTTTTTTTTGGGGGGTGGTGCCTAGCCTAAATTATTGGGTGGTGGCAATGGCACTTTTCCATGGCCACCAAAATTATTGGTGGCCGAGCCCACCCCCGGGCCTCCCGGTTCCAGAGTCACTGACATTACATAGATCAACTGAGTAGGCTACCTTTGTACGGACGCGGAAAAGGATATAATATGGAACGTCAAAAATATTTGAAAATGTTAATCATGGTGTTATGGAGTGTTTAAGGGATGGAGCCGTCAAGGTGACACTCTCCGTAGAGTTTTTCGATAAATTCATTAATTTCTCAAAAAGTAAAAATAGCAGTTTAACAAATAATAGTTCAAATGAAAGCCATTATTGGGGGCATAATTATCGTATCATTAAAATAGGTTAAACACCAATTAAAACATGTGTTGTGATGTCCCAAGTTCATAGTAAAATATGCTCACGCTCTTTTTTACAGATAGCCTGGAATTTCATATTTCGGTTTCAGCGATTGCCCAAAAATAGGTGGTATGTTTATGAAAAGCGTTTCCGCTTGGAATGTAGATAGTTATTGTTGCTATTACTGTTCGCGATTTTAATTTATGCACTCTTTAGCCGTCAATTTTTAATGCATTTTACACACTAGAAATGTCGCTTGCATAAATACCGATATTTTTAACAGTATAGTTTTTTCAAACCAAAATACCATCCATATTATTTCCCAAGACTTTGAGGAAACCGTAGATACCAAATTGGACTGCAGGTGATGAACAGATTATAAACTAGAATTAAAAGAACCAGCGCGCAGCGTAGGCCCTCTCAAAATGTAGGTTTTTAATATATCGCGTTGTAATAAAAAGGATTGCCTTTTCCTTGTTTTTTATAACAAGGAAAAGCTTTACTCACCCAAACTTCTCACGTAGTCTTCCCTCAATATCCGTTGCTGGTCTGGTTGGTATTATTCCGATTAAGCGATTTTCATGATTTGGGCCTACTTGGCCTACATTTGACCAAATACTTGCCCACACAATGTTCGAATGTATTCCACAAATGGCGCTGCATTCGGTATCACATTAACAACAAGGTTTTATACTAAGATGTGTGGGAGTTTCTGACACTATATTCACGGTTTTTCTACAAGCTATTCAAACCTATGACAATTTTGGCTGGTTTGCGATGTTCAATACCATTTTTCACCCTGATGTGTCAGTGACGTCACGTCATTGCTGTGCGAATTTCATCAGGCGCAGCCTCACTCGCTAGCGTTCGGTCAAAGCGCTGGTGGTACATACGCACGCGCTTAAAGACGCCGCATAGATGCGCGAGCTGCTTCAACGCGTTGACGTCACTGCCACATCGGGGTGAAAAATGGCATAGGTAATAGATGACTATGAAACCTCAAACTTGCCCCTCGATAAAGGTTGGCAATTGAAGCAGGCGTCAGTTTAGCGAACTTTGTCTGTTTAATGCGAGTGCAAGCGCCGCCCGGACTGTGAAGGTTTTCTGCATACCGTATATGGGTTTAGGTTTGGCCTATATCATCACCTCTAGGCCATATGATTTAATTTTCGAAAAGAAAGCCTAATCCCGGAGCCTAATCAATTAGCTTCAATTGAGAAGGGAATGAATTTTGTCATAATATCAAAATTAATACTTGTCGTCCATAACAAGAAGGAATGCCTCACGATTTGTTTGATATGCAGCTATAGTATTTCAATTGAGTACACTGAACATGAAGCTATATCTCTATGTACTGAACATTTGCAGACCCGGCCTTCTACACGTAGTGGGTATCACATTAGATTGTGTTTATGTGTTTACAAGAAATAATAAGCGCCGCCTCCATAAAATGTCCTATGCCAGCAGCTTTGATGACAAAATATTATCTACAACCACGCACCTGTGTGATTGAAGGTCTTTCTTTTATCTATTGACCTCAAAGGATTGAAATTATCATATTGCCGTCCCTGACCCATTTCCACACATAATTAATGAGTCGCTAAGGGACCGTGCCTACTGTTATGCTTCAGCGAATATGTATGACTACTACACGGTTCAATGGCCTTATTGTGATCTGGACCGTCCCTGAGCACAACATGATGCGTGCATGTGCATATTTCCGGGCAAGGAACAATACGCTGGCGAAGTTACGTAATTAATCGGATTAACTACCATAGCAATATGTCAAAACAATTTTGAACATATCGCGCTGCACTACAAACAGGTTGAACTAATCGCCTGTGTATGTCTGCAATCATAGATTGAATACAATGCTGGTCTTTTCAAAGATACTAATCTTACAGGTGCAAGTGATCAGCATGATATGGTTCAATACAGATGTTCCGCGTGAAAGTATCAGTGCAGCGCGGTATATTAAAAAATTGTTTTGACCTATTGCTATGGTGGTTAATCCGATTATTACGTAACTTCGCCAGCGTATAGAGACAAATTGCCTGGCAATGACGTCACATGTAATCCCAGTCTATAGTGTGATCAGAACATTATAGGCTGGTGGTCATTTATAGTACGATCAGTACGAAAAGTCCAATGCGATTTTTAATGTATTTTCTAAAATTAAAATAAACCCTTTTTAGCGGGAATTTTTGTAAGTTACACAGCTGAAGTTGTGAAAGGGTTGAAAGACTACAATATTACGGCATAAACAAGAATATGTTTGTTTGGTCTTTATTCCTATAGCCACACCCCTTAAGTGCAAAAAGTACAACGAATTGGTTTGTGACCGAATGCAAGACGTCAAGGCATCTAAATATACAGATTTGGTGTAAAAGCAACGGTTATGGAGAAAATCACGAAAAAGTTAGATTTGGCCAACTTTTTTTGTACATAAATTATACAGGGTTCGAATTGGCACGTGTGGGCGAATTGGTTTGGGACTGAATTGACGATTCGTGGCCGAATTGGTTTGTGACCCAATTTATATTTACGGCTATGCTCCCGATACTTGTATTCAAATAGACAGTCTATAGTACATCAGCTGTGGTCCGTTTCGTTGCTGCAAATAATATTGCTATCGATATTGATATTTTTACAGATCATGTGATCTTTCGATATGATTCGAATTGTCACGTGATCGTCAAACCTGTATTAGAAAGTGTCAGTTCTCAGGAACTGACACAAAAATAAAAGACGCAAATACTACTAATAATGCTTTTATATTATCTTTAATGGTTATACTTAATTTTTGTTAGCAATTATCTTTAATATCAGGTGCTCACTGCCCAGGATTGTGAAAATAACGCCCCGAATTCATTTCATAACTATCATTGTGTAGCACATTGGGCTATTCCATTTAAAATCCACACTACCCATGTGGAAGAATTTGGAAATATCTTCCACAGGGGGAGTATGAATTTCAAATGGAATGAACACATTAGCAGCTCAGAGGGTGTATGAAATGCAAATGGGGCTGCCTAATGTGTTCATTCCATATGAAATTCATACTCCCCCTGTGGAAGATCTTTACAAAAACTTCCACAGGGGGAGTGTGGAATTAATGGAATATCCCATTTCAGCCCCGGGTATGCTACTCGAGTACTCGGCAACCCTCGGAGGGACAGTTCTCCCTGATTGAATGTGTACAGGGATATGACACGGTTTTGGTGTACGTTTTCATCAATTTTAGTATATCGATGGGTAGGTTTAAGTGAAAACAAATGCATGCACCCAATTGGGCGCCTTTGGACAAAAGTGCTCGTAAGAACACCCAACGTGAGCAAATTTTGGTGCTGTGAAAAAATTGATACTAGTACTCATGGTACTGATGGGTTGCAAAAACACCAAAAACTTGGTATAGAGAATGTCATCATCCTAAAGTATGTGTGGCACATCACCGTACACTGAGGTTATGCCGAAGAACACGCAACCCCTCCCCCGCTGAAGCTTTCTGGACACGCCCCTGAATGTTTCTTTGGTTAGTTCAACTTAGTTGTTAGATATTACTTCTAATTTAGTTAATGTTGATTTCATTAATGTGATTAATTGATGAACTAATATAATGACAAAAATCAACTGCAAAATCTTATGCAGTAGGCCTATATTAAATAATCGAATATTTACGTTACTGTATACCTATGCCGATACGGTAAGCTGAACTCGGTTTGAAACCACGGAATAAGCTTACCTATATCGTAAGGTATACGTCAGTGAGTAATTTTAAGGGATAAGATGCCCAAATTGAAAAAAAAGCACTAGCTTAGCAGTTTGTTACATTTATTTGGGCATATTCTAACTTGACAAATCGATTTGAACAAAGAATATATAATTATGAACATGATGAATGAAGTACCGTACATACAACAGGTAAAGGACCTATAATAAACACGATAATACTACATGGCTTCATTCTCTGGTTTGAAATTATGGTCCTTATCTGTTGTCAAATGTCATTGTATTGTATTTTTTGCAAACGTTTTTAATAAAACCAGTTGTCCACCTCAACAACATTGTGATACAATGTTTTGTGGCAACTTTTTTTGGCAATGACCTTAGTGCGCTCTTGTTATGAAAACGTTTAGTATTAAATGGGTAACACAATGTACGAGGTTCAGCTCGGGACCCATAGTTTTTCAGAGCACTTGTATGTACAACATTATGATGGGATTATTCGGCTATACTGGTTAGTACTAAAAAGAATAATGTCCTATGTGTTAGGAATCAACGGTGTCCATAGTCCATCTCAGCTGCAGCATTAACTTGCTCTTGTTCAAATCACATGCTAGTCAAGCTTAAGCTCACGCTTCAGCCACTGCATTAAACGCAGTTCCCCAGCAAGCTCTGCAAAACAGATAAGATATATTATGTATTATTATTAAACAGAAGGATACCTCTTCCCTCCCAAGTAAACAACATCAAGGCCGCAGGCAGGGCCGGCAGACCCGAGGCCGGCGACTCTTATACGTTGGACCCCAATAGACCCTATCGAATACTACGTCACTCGTCCTCATTTAAATAAAATTCTGTCCACCATAAGGCTGCGATCACATAGAAGTATAGGCCTACTATTCGGGTATACGGTGCACGTTTTGCAGGTGCACGCGTATAGCTTAAATCGAGCAAGGCACTTTCATAGTACCGGGTCACATAGGGCTACGATCACATAGAAGTATACTATTCGGGTATACGGTGCACGTTTTGCAGGTGCATAAGAGGACACTATTGACTATTCGGAAAGGCCGTATCTTGCGTATAGTATAGTATAGTATAGTATAGTATAGTATAGTGGGAATCGTGCGTGTTCGATTTGAGTGCAGCGTATACCGTCCTAATTTTAAAACTAAACCATATGTGGGTAAAAACTCGTTTTTAATAATTCTGCACATTATGACACCTCATTGAATGCAATGTGACCTCAAGAAGTAAAGTTACAAGCATTTGATTAGACGAAGAAAATTGGTAACTGACCTATACTCGCTATTCGCTATACGAAATACGCTCATTCGATCAGGCTGAGTTCACATAGTATACTCCTATATGACCTCAGCCTGATCGAATGAGCGTATTTCGTATAGCGAATACCGTATACTTCTATGTGATCGCAGCCTAAGGAACCACAGGGCAATTCGCACGATAGTACAATAAAACACGTGATCGAACTAGACACCTGTCCCTCTGTCACTTAAAACTTAGAACCAACGTGGCTGCCATTCAATTGTTATACCATTCCGCTTGAGTTTATTCGATACGGTATATTGGTAATACGCAGTATCTGCATGACGAAACAAATTACTGCCTTTTTACTTGGTCCGACGAGTTGTTATTCAACACAATGCGTCTTATAGCAGATACTGCATGTCTTGACGAGCATGAGGGCGTTTTAATCTACTATGGGCTATTCCAGTTGAAATCCACACTACCCCTGTGGAATATTTTGGAAATATCTTAAAACAGGGGCAGTATCTTTTTCAAATATAATTGGTCAGTGTTAATTATTCTGAAACCTTTACTCCCAATGTATATCATGCCTTTACCTGTATCTTCCTCAACTGGAGTGAGTATTTCAAATGGAAGTTACCCAAATTGTCTATTCTATTCAAAACTCCCATTCCCGCTGTGGAAGATTTAGATTTGAACTAAATCTTCCACAGGGGTAGTGTGAATTCTAAATTATTAAAGTAGTGGAGTAAATCGACAACAAATTCAGTCAGGGCGGAAGGGGGGGCACGCCCCCTAAATTTTTCCATGCGGGAAATTCTAATAGAAGACAATATAAAGTAATAATTGCCTTGTGCATCTACTTTTTAGCACGAAAAACACCATGTTTGGGACCAAAATAGAGTAAAATTGAAAAATTGTGCGCAAAAGCGAACTGGTTCATCAAATACCAAAATTTACCTTCAATTTGGGCAAAAATAATCTGAAATTGAAAGTTGATTGTAGCGCGAGAATCAACTAAATTAATTCAAATTAAATCATAGTTTCTTGGGCTTGCATCATTTATTTCCCATCCTCCCATATATCACAAGGGGAATGCAGAGCAGTCTAGTTTCTGCTGCAAAAATAACCTTGAATTTCAATATGTAACTTACCCTTTGTCTTAGCCTCCAAGTCTTGATCTACAGAAGGAAATAAAAGTAAACAACAACATTCGTGATCAGAAAACAAATAAAGGAATCGAACCCGTGCACACTTGTGGAAGCAAGGGGGTGGAGGGTTCACGTCCCGCCACCCTAAATTCTTCCTAAAAATCCCAATAGAAGACAAAATAAAGCAATAATTACCTTGTGCATCTACTTTTTAACGCGAAAAACACCATGTTTTGGACCAAAATAAGATAAGATTGAACAATTTTGCGCACAAAAGAGCACTGGCCCATCAAATACCAAGCAAGCTCTTAAAAGAGCCAATCGGTCCCTCTCTATACATGAGGTTGTGTAAATGAATTAAATTAAATTAAAGCATAGTTTCTTGGGCTTGCATCATTTATTTTGCATATATCAATAGGGGAATGCAAAGCACTCTTGTTTCTGTTGCAAAAATGACCTTGAATTTCAATGTGTAACTTACCCCTTGTCTTGTATTGTGTTGCCTTGAAGTCTTGTTCTAAGGAAAATAAAAGTAATACATCTTGTGATCAGAAAACAACAAAAGGGAATCCTACCCGTGCACACTTTTGGAAGCGGGGGCGGAGGGTAGGCCTACACGTCCCACCCACCCTAAATTTCCTTAAAATCCTATAATAGAAGACAAAATAAAGCAATATTTGCGAAAAACACCCATGTTTTATCATGGTTTTATTAAATTAAATCATAGAATTAAATCACAGTTTCTTGGGCTTGCATCATTTCCCATCCTCGCATATATCAAAAAGGGAATGCAAAGCAGTCTAGTTTTTGTTGCAATTCCCAATTCTATACGCCGTAGAAGTGACGTCATAATCGGCTTTACTGCCATAGCAATAGATGAATACAATTTTTGAACAGACCGCCCTGCACTACAAGCAGATTGCACTAATCACCTGTGAAAGTCAGCAAACATAGATTGAATACAATACCGCTCTTTTCAAAGATACTTATCTTACAGGTGCGAGTAATCAGCCTTTCTTTGGCATCTATGGTTCAATGCATCGGTTCCGCGTAAACGTTGTAGTGCAGGGCGGTATAGTCAAAATTGTATTCATCTATTGCTATGGTAGTTAATGCGATTAACTACGTCACTTCTACGGCGTATAAAGCAACTGCAAGACCAAACATCCCACGTGATCCGATTTCGTAATTATCCGAAATTACATACACTAGCTAATGACGCATCTGGCCAAAAAATTGACCCTTTTTCATTATTTTGAGCAATTTCTTGCATTACAAAAGTTACACTTTGTATTATTGATATACAAGGCTTCTTTAATTATAAGCTATTAGGAGAATTCAAAGCAGTTTCCATGGCAACGGCAATTTATTCTAATTTTTAAGTAAATTTCCCAGTAAAATTGATAAATCACTTACTACTGCGCTCTTTCCAAGCGAATTGGCGGAGTCCTGAACCTGTAGTTAAGAGATTTATGATAATTATACGTATTATTGATACATCAGAGACTTAAAATTCGCCAACAATTTTAAACATTAAAGACCAAACATCCCAAGTGATTCGATTGCGTAATAATCAGAAATTACATACACTTAATATTTCTATTTAAATAAATGTCAGACACATTTAATAATTGGCCAAAAATTGACCCTTTTCATCATTTTGAGCAATTTCTTGCATTACAAAAGTTACTTTATATTATTGATATACAAGGCTTCTTTAATTTTAAGCTATTACATGAGAATTCAAAGCAATTTCCATGGCAACGGCAAATAATACTAATTTTAAGGCAAATTTCCAGGTTAAATGGAGCAGCAAATTTCCCAGTAAAATTGTGAAAAAAATACTTACCGCGCTCTTCTTCCCAGAGTCCCCGGAGTCCTGAACCTGTAGAAGAGATTTATGACACACGTATTACCAATACATCGGATACTTAATACTCAATTTTTAAACATTAACACTAGCACTCCCCAATTCTATAAAGCGACTGCAAGACCAAACATCCCACGTGATACGATTGCGTAATCCGAAATCACATACACTAGCTATTTCTATTTGGAGCAGAATAAATGACGCATTTAAGGGATCTAGAATGAGCGGTTTGAGCGTTTCGACAGTATTATTTGTGGGACATGAGAGCACCTCAGACGTATCGAATTGCATTCTGAATACGAAGCATGTCTTTCTGATATCAAATAATTTTCATTTTTGAAATTCACGATATAATACAAATTTTATGACTAATTATTAAAATTTGATATTTTTCAAATTTTTGATATATAACAGTCCTCGAAATAAATTTTATAAATCTAATGATATATTCTTAAAGTGTATGTAGCTGGGAGGAAAAGCCGACGATCAATTGAAAATTTTGACCTTTTATATTGAAGATATGGATTTTTTCCCCAAAGACCTATTTTTTTGGTGTTTTGGGGAAAAAAATCTATATCTTCAATCCGATAGGTCATAATTTTCAATTGATCGTCGGCTTTTCATCACACCTACATACACTTTAAGTATAAATCATCAGATTTATAAAGTTTACTTCAAGTACTGTTAAATATCAAAAATATCAATTTTTAATGATTTGCCATAAAATGTGTATTACACTGCGAATTTCAAAAAATCAAAATTATTTCATATCAGAAGTACATTCTTCGTATTCAGAATGCAATTCGATATGTCTGATGTGCTCTAATGTCCCACAATAAATACTGTCCAAACGTTCATACCCCTTCCCTTAATATTGGCCAAAAATTGACCCTTTTTCACCATTTTGAGCAATTTCTTGCATTGCAAAAGTTACACTTTATATTATTGAAGACATATATATTATTGTTTTACAAGGCTTCTTTAATTTTAAGCTATTAGGAGAATTTAAAGCAGTTTCCATGGCAACGGCAAATTATACTAATTTTTAAGCAAATTTCCATGTTAAATTTCCCAGTAAAATAGAGAAAAATTACTTACCGCGCTCTTCTTCCCAGAGTCCCCGGAGTCCTGAACCTGTAGAAGAGATTTATGACACACGTATTATCAATACATCGGATACTTATAATTCGTCAACAATTTGTTTAAACATTAAGGCGTTACTACACCCCTGGCCAATTTTGTGCCTATTTTTGCATTTTTCTTAAAAATTATAGTGCATTGGTGACAAGTAATATATGTATACACTTATATGGGCAAGGACTACAACTACTGCACTGAAAATTCAGCAACTCAAGGCAAGTAGTTATTGATTTATTGATCAAATATTGGTTTTCCTCATTTTTGACTAACTCCACAACTGTTGTCTGTTTTGAAATAAAATTCCCAGTGCAGTAATTGTAGTCCTTGCCCCTATAATATACATATCTTACTTGTCACTAATGCGCTATAATTTTTGAGAAAATTGCAAAAATAGGCACAAAATTGGGCAGGGGTGTAGTACCCCCTTACTATACCCCTGCAAACCTTTTTGCAAACCTTAAATGGTCTAGATATGTTGGGAGCGCAACGAGCAGAAAATTTGCATAAAAGCGTTTAGTGTTTTCCATGGGCCTTTTTTAGTGCGCCCTCTAAGGAGCCTCGGTGCCCCAAAAAGTTGATCGATTGTTTATGGCCTCGGCTCTGCCACGGGCATAAACAATCGATCATCCCTCAATTCTATGATTGAACGGGAAAAGGGTTACTTACCGCGCTCTTTTTCCCAAAACGTGTCAGCTGAATGTACAATAACGGCACAGAAAAGGACCACGCAAGCAATGACCAATCCCCTCATGTTGCTTGTTTTGTAACAAAGACCTGAAGACAGGAAAGAAACAAAAACATTAAGGGATGAGGTATGGGCGTTTGGACAGTATTTTTGTGGGACATGGGAACACATCGTACATATCGAATTGCATTCTGAATTCGAAGAATGAGCTTCTGATGTCAAATAATTTAGATTTTTTTGAAATTCGCGCAATGTAGGCCTAATACACATTTTATGGAAAATAATTCATGAAACTGAAATTTCATGTTTTTTTAAAATTTTTGATATATAGCAGTCCTCGAAGTAAGTCATTATATCAATAAAGCTACCGATGTGCACGAAAAATTTCCATGGTAAATATCCTACTGCATATATCACATTTACATAGATGAAATGGCCAAAAGTTGCCCAACTCTACACACACAAAAAAAACTATGGGGTCAACACGAAAGGGTCATTTTTGACCCCGCTTTCCAAGTCAACTATGCACCGACTAAAGGGTCAAATTTGACCCCGGTGATCTAGTGAAAAATTTGACCCAAATTGTGGTTAAAAATGACTATATTTAGGGTCAAAAAATGATTTGACCCCTAATGTAGTCGGTTAAAAAATAACCCTATTAATGTCAAAAAATGACTATATTCAGGGGTCACAATTAGAAAATGACCCTTTAAGTGGTTGAAATGACTATATTCAAGGGGTTCCGATTAGAAAAGGGGGTTGAAAAATTATTATATTTGGGGTAATTTAAATATCGCATCTGTAATTTCCCGAGTATATAGACAGCACGAATATTTTCTGCAACACCGGAAGTAACACTCAGCGCAAAAGGGCTAAGTTATTTTCTGAGAACAATACAAACACGTAATCTTTTCATGACTTCATTTTTATTTACCATGCCCATTGAAGTGAGATAGAAATGAATAGATCTCATCTCATGGAATGCGCTACCAATATAGGCCTATAGGAAAACCAGTGGCGTAACTAGCGCGCGGTGTGTGGGGGGGTGTGTGTGTGTGTGGGGGGGACAGGGTTCGTGAGCCCCGATTTGAACCCTTGCTCCTGCTCACCCCCAATGAAAAAGGAAAAGTAGGCCTACTTCTGAGAGTTATTAAGGGATCTGGAATGATCGTTTTGAGCGTTTCGACAGTATTTTTTGTGGGATATGAGAGCACATCAGTCATATCGAATTGCATTCTGAATACGAAGAATGTCTTTCTGATATCAAATACTTCTCATTTTTTGAAATTCACGATATAATACAAATTTATGACAAATTATTAAAATTTGATATTTTTAACATTTGTGATATATAACACTCCTTTATTCTATAAATCTAATGATATATTTTAAGTGTATGTAGCTGGGAGGAAAAGCCGACGATCAATTGAAAATTTTGACCTTTCATATTGAAGATATGGATTTTTTCCCAAAAAGACCTAATTTTTTTTGGTGTTTTGGGAAAAAATCGATATCTTTAATACGAAAGGTCAAAATTTTCAATTGATCGTCGGCTTTTCATCCCACCAACATACACTTTAAGTATAAATCATCAGATTTATAAAGTTTACTTCGCGTACTGTTAAATATCAAAAACATCAATTTTTAATAATTTGCCATAAAATGTGTATTACATTGCAAATTTCAAACATTCTTCGTATTCAGAATGCAATTCGATATGTCTGATGTGCTCTAATGTCCCACAATAAATACTGTCCAAACGTTCATACCCTTCCCTTAATTAACCTCATTTGGTCATTTTAAGGGATCTGGAATGAGCGTTTTGAGCGTTTCGACAGTATTTTTTGTATTCTGAATACGAAGAATGTCTTTCTGATATGAAATATTAAATTTTCATTTTTTTAAATTCACGATATAATACAAATTTTATGACAAATTATTAAAATTGGATATTTTTCACATTTTTGATTAGACAAATAATAACTACGCACCATCTATTTTGATGTCATTGTGTGAAATTGGAGGGTTTTGTTTTGGGCCGAGGTATTTTCCGAGGGCGCGTCAGCACCCGAGAAAAATACCGAGAAATAAGATCGAAATCCATAATTTTAATGTCATTGTTTAGGAAAAAAATAATGCTCGGAATAATGTTATTGTTGTGCATAAAACGCAGACATGCCAACTTAACGTAATCGCGCTTACCTCACGGAGCTTCACCTAATTTTGAAATTTCGTGCAACAAAAACCGGTGGACCATCATCAACTATAGACCCTATCCAATAACCGGAACGGTATAACAATTGAAATGGCAGGACAGATTGATGGAGACTTTTTTACTAAATTCGATTGAGAGTTGAGAAGTTGAGAATGGACCGTCCTACTCGATTTGTGAAAAGGTTGCGAACCCTTTTGGTGGACCCAAGTAACTGCTTAAAACGAGGCAAAATTGAAAAGAAATGGAGTTTTAAATTGAACTTTGGAATTTGAAAAGTATAGATCACGTTAGGTCTGAGGCTGTGGTAACACTTTTCTTTGATGACTTTGACCATCATTTTGTATTTTTTCAAATATCTTAAAGATACAAGAATCTAAGATAATTGATACGACATACTATTTAATAGGCTTGCCCAGTCAGACCATGGTCAGACATAGACCGTAAGGTACTAATTTCGAGGAGCATAACAAACACCAAATTGGTGTCATAACAAACACCAAATTGGTGTCGTGTGTCGTGTGGTCTTTCAATTTGTGCCGAGTGTCCTTGGCAGACTTGACTATGCTTCAGTGGTCATGAAAGGATTCAATAGATAACCTCTGCCCCACTAATCCCCAGCTATTGTCTGAAATTGCACCTCGGAAGAAATATTATAACAACTCAGTCCCTCAAATGATAGTCATATAACGACCAAAAGATAAATGACTGACTATCATTGAGGACTGAGTTCCGCAGTCTATTGCCCAGTATAGGTGGTCAGCAAATACGTCGTTATATGATACAGACATTTCAAGGTTTTGCAAATACGACATAATTAAATTAATTAATATCTTACTAATTAAGCCACTTTGAGGCATGCTTTTTGGTGAATAGAGTAGAACATAACAAACTAATGTACCAATTTTCTCAAAAATGTTCAAAATGTCGAATACGTCAGTATGTGATCCCGGGTATGTGATACATCCGACGGATTCTTTGGGACCGATCGTTATTTACGGCAGGGGGGAATGGGTGTTTTAGCAAATATATCGACAACAAATTTCGCGTTCCCCCCTCGCGTCCGCTCAAAATTTTCGCGTTCCCCCTTGTTTTCCCAATTTTCTCCATTTAAAATTTAACAATCCCCCCTCCTGGTTTAACTAAAAATTTCAGGTTCCCCCCTCAAGACCACAAAAAAATTTCGTGTTCCCCCCTAAATTTACCCATCCCCCCCCTGCCATAAATAACGATCGCTCCCTTATTGTTACAGTCTGTATAAGCATGATAAGTACACATCCAATTTCTCACTGTGTGTACTCTGGAGCTACTCCGGATTACCCCCAGGGCCCGGGCCCCAGGGCTACTCCGAAGCGGTGCACCGTAACGCGAGTCAAAAATCCGTGGACTACTCCTATCCGAGTTTCCACGGTGTACCTCCCGTAGAGACAGCCTATAGCGTAGTACCTCTAGAGGTACTCCGTAAAAAAATGCGTGATGATCTATAGCCTTGTTCAAGGCCTTCTAAATTTCCTCCCCCATGACCACCACTTGAATCCTATCACTACTTTTGGGCTCGCCAAGTCCATGCCACAGACTGCGGCTGAAATAATCATGCGTAAGTCGAACGATCGAACTCTGATTGAGCCTGCGAGCCCGTAGAGCGAGACGAAGGCCTTGTATAAATTGCCATAAACCAGTCACTAATTTATGCAAGAGACGTCAACATTGACTGAAATCAGTGATCTCATTGGCTACTGGGTACTTGTGCGCCCGCCTGCTTGTCACGTCAATCAATCTATATAAGGAAAGTAAAATGAATATTTATTACGTTACTGCCTCTAAGCCGGGCCTCTAAGACCATAATTTAAATATCAAAATAAAAACAAATGCACGCCGGTATGCGAGTTTTGTGATTGTCACTGTGATGATTTCACTGCAGTTCGTCTCGGGTTTTTGTTGTTGAAAATGGTGTTATTTGGATCATATTTCTGATTCAGGCTTCCTTTTTACGATAAATTATGGAAGATGTGCAGTGCAGAAGCTGACTACTAGCACTGACTGGCGACTCTACGGTCGATCGAAGTTGGGTCGGATCAAGAAGCTTACCACATCTGCACCTATCGAATGTGTGTCATATGCATCAGTGACTGTAAGAACCCATGGATTCCATCACTGATTCATGTAACCACAATCAAGAAACCGACCAGGAAATGGTGCATGATATGCAACAAAGTTTTGGACGGGGAGCACTTAACACAAATGACCATACGGGTATGCTCCCCGGAAAGACCCCTCTTTTTGGATTCGCAGCTCCGAAAGATCCCCCTATATTTTACCAAAATAGAGCTCCAGAAGCCCCCCTTGATTTTGATAATTTCAGCTCAAAAAGACCCAAAAATTGTTCAATCCTCATATTTCTGTTTTTGCAGGTACTTTTCAACCAAAAAGCCAAGAAAGAGCTACTGATTTTGCAAATTTGACTGTTTGCAGCTCCAGAAGTCCACATTTTACTTGTTCGCAGCCGGTTCGCAGCTCCAAAAGACCCCCTTTACTGGTACGCTGTCAGCTCCCAAAGACCCACCACCTCAAAATTCTGGGGAGCATACCCCATGCCTCCCCGGTTTTGGACACTTTTTGGAAGGATTAAGGAACTCCTCTGAAATGATCTGGCTTGATCGTGTCCTTGGTCACAACAGTTGCAGACGTGTCGCCAAATTCGTACGTGGTGTATGCATTTTGTATGCAAAGAGTAAGATGGACTTGCAGAATCAAACAAACGTGAAGCTGAAAACAGCTGCAAACAGCTAGTAATTTGGAAAGATCCTATACTTTTGTACAAAGCTAGTGTACAAAAAATCAGCTGAAAATAAAAAAAGCAAAAAAACAAAACAAAAAACAACAACAAAAAACCTCTCACACCCCTGAAACTAAGAAATCACAGCCCTGAAAATAATAAAGAGCCTAGAGGTATTTAACAGTCTGAGTTTGTCTTCCCTGTACCATCTAGTGGAAAATTTGATGTTTGTAGGGAAGACAGAATAAAACAATTTACTCATATTTAGCCTAACAGTTGTATAAAAAGTTTCTGGGTCTGAGTGACAAATACTCACCTACATTCAGGGATGGGAGGTAACAAGAAAAATAAGGAAAAGTTATATAGATAGCAACCAACAAAAAAAATTCCTTTTGGGTCCATTTTTATGGGATTCCAGTTGGGGAAGGATGTGACACACTTGGGAATAATTTAGATATTCTGGAAGATAGACACCCCTGTTTTTCAGTGTAAACATAGTATGGTAAAGGAACACTCTATTCATGTGACTCAGATACAAAATCCCAAGTAGGGCCTGCATGTGGCGGAAAGTGCTCCACCAGTCTGTCACATTCATATCATGTAGTTCGGGGTGTGTGCACTTGTGTATGTAGGGGGTGTATTCGGATGGGGAATATTAAAATGATGAAAAAAGGCTATAATAATGATTAAACATGATAACTTGAAATTCACCGCAACAGACAATTTCTTGAAATGTTTTTCTGTATCATAATCACAGTGTGAATGCTACATGTAGTATAATGTACATGTCACATGTATGGGTGGCATAAAGTGTGCACAATCAGGCTGGAGGATATCACAGTGTAGGTAACTGTAGGTACCGGTATCTACACTCTATGTATAGCATACATGTACATTTTGTGTAGGGCCAGATTTACCTTTAGGGCCCTGGGCCAGGCTAAAATTTAGGGCACTTGCTATCTGGCTCAATGTGTTACTCCCCACCCAACCCCATCCATGTAACCTAGATTTATTTTGATTTATGATCAGAGACCCACAGTGGGATTCATGAGTGGAGTTAACATGCATGCATCTCAGTGGGCAATGAGAGTAGATCATCATTTTCCTACATGCATATAGCCATGTACTGTATGGTACCTATACCCAAGGGTACGGGTACAGGTCCCGGGCCATGGGTGCAGGTACGGGTCCGGGTCCCATGCCATGAGTACGGGTACCAGACTTGTAGTACCTGTACTCGTACCCGTACTCGTGGCCTGGAACCCGTACCCTTGGCCTGGGACCCATACAGGTACTTATGGCATGGGACCCGTACCCGTACTCATGGTCAGGGACCCATGGGTATGGGTACCATGATTACACAAATGCAGGAAAGTGAGAATGGAATACTCTCACTTCCCAGCTGCATGTTAACTCCACTCATGAATCCCACTGTGAGTCCTCTCAACATAAATTCATAATTAAAACAAATAGGTTACATCATGGATGGGTTGGTGGGGAGTAAATGGAAAGCTATAGCAAGTGCCCTTAAATTTATTTTAGCCTGGTCCAGGGCCCTGAAAAAGATAAATCCAGCTGGCTACACAAAATGAAATGCTGCACACATGTAGATCTACAATGTAACATCCTGTGCACACTGCCACCCATGACATGTATGCTACATGTACATATCTCATATACACAATTACTGATCAATAGAGAAAAAGACCCAGCAAACTGGGAAAACATTTCAAGTTTTTTTCTTTTGTGGTGAATTTCAAGTTGTCATGTTAAAATATCATTATCTTAGCTTTTACCAATACTTCCATGGCTGCACACATGTAGAACTAATGATAATGTGACTGGTGTGAGATTTTCCAGCCACATGAGCTCACAGTGAACTCATAGAGACATGTCCCTTACTTAGCTGTGTGACTTCTTGTGCCAGGCTTGGGCTAGTGCATCTGAGTCAAATGAATAGAGATGCCCTTACCATACAGAAATTTCAGATTTTATAAGAGATTTAAAATATTAATAAAACATGGATATATTTTTCCAGATGTGCATAATTAATGATAATAATTATAATGATTAAGCTAATGGATAATCTGTTGGATGTGCATGATCTGAATGTACTTGGAAAATTGACAATTAATTTACTTCCAATTGATGTTTGAAGTTAAATAATTTTTTCACATTGTACATGGATCGATTGGACTGGAATCGGACTGGGGTCGACTTAGAGCCCGAGTTCTATTTTTTGACAGAGCAGAGCTGAGCTTTTTAATGTTCAATTCGAGCCGAGTCCTGAGTCCAGCAAAAGTGGACTTGAGTCCGAGTCCAGACTCGAAAGTTACATCACTACTAAATATACTAAAGTATGTTGAAATTAGTATTGCACAGTCTACGGTATCCATACATAGTCATAGTTTTTTCACTTGCATCCCAAATATGCCAAAATATTTAATCTCTTTTTGTACTTGTTTAATTAATTTGTTTATTTATACTCATTTATAACCATAATTGGACCCAAACAAGTCCAAATTTCCATACCGCATACCCATACTGAGACCCATCTACCCATACCCATTTACTTGAGTCCCAATTTCCGCCCAGACCCGGACCCATACCCTTTTGTGACTTTGGACCTGTACTCATGGACTGGGACGCGTACCTGTACTCATGGACTGGGGCGCACTGCACTCCATGACCTGGGATCCCTATCTGTGGCTTGGGACCTGTACACGTATCCCGGTCCAGGACCCGCACCCATACTCATGGACGGGTCCAAATACTACAAGTCTGACGGGTGCGGGTCCCAAACCATGAGCACGGGCGGGTCCCAGTCCATGAGTACTGGTCCGAAGCCAAAATAGGGTGTGAGTATGGGTGCGGAGCCATGGGTACGGGTACGGAAATGGGGACTCAAACGACACGTACAGGTCCAGTCTGAGACACGCTGCTTGGATTCCTCATCTTTCCAGGGAAGTAAAGTAAGCTGGTCATTCATGGGGGGCACTCCCACTTTGGAGGTGACGCATATGTAGGGCTGTTTAGACCCCCATATTTGTTTACAAACACATGCTCTCTCACCCAAAGACCCCCTATTTTTCCATTTGATCTTATTTTTCAATTTTTATTTATCACTGATTTTGTTATGCTACTTATTTTGAAAAAATAAAGAAATTTGAAACCATTTAGAACTAGAAATTCAATGAGGTTTCTGTGACACTGTTTCGGCTCTCACCCAAAGTTTCCATTTAAGAAAAAGGTCATGTTCTCACTCATTGACCCCATATTTTTTACATGATTTTGGTATCACCGAATGCCAAAAAATCTTGCTCTCACCCAATGACCCCATTTTTACATCATTCTCACCGAATGCCCCCCCCCCCTCCTCGGGTCAGGGGACAAATGACAGCAGCAATTTTCCCCTGGGAATACTCCCCCCGTCTAAGAAAATCCCAACAGAAAGGGGCTGCTTGGAAAATAACAGATTTTCCGTACACAGTGTGCAAGTTCACAAACACATCGTCACCGTGTCCAAGCAGGTAAGCTTCAATTGCAGGGATTGCAGTACATGTACGTTGTTGGGGACGAACATCTGCGATGCCAACTTATCGGCAGCCGAAAGCAAGCATCTACCTATTTCGACAGACGAATAATGGTGGAAAAATGCCATACTTGCTTCAATAATAATAAAATTACAATTTAAAATTCAATAGTTTACATTAATTGATCTCAACAACATCGACATCGCGTAACTCTCTGACAGCTGATCAGATCATGGAGTATCAATTACGTCATCTGATATTCATAAGTTGCCATATACGGAAAATATACCCCACACGAAGAATCCATATTTGCCATATATAGAATATAAACCCCCCGCGAAGAAACCGTTGGAAATGCAACGGATCTTGGCAATATGGACAAGGCCTTCGTTTTGGCGGTTCGTAAACTCAGTCCGAGCTCGATTTTTCAACGTACGCACGGTCATTAGTAGCCGTAATCTGTGGCCCTCACTGACTTGGCGAGCCCGAGAATGGTCATGAGGAATGGGAGGAAATCTTAGAAGGCCTTGAACAAGGCTAGATGATCTATTGCCAGATTGAATGCTATTTTCTCAATTTTGCTTTATTGTATGCTTTTATTAGGATATATTAGGGATTTTTGTTCTTTCTTTCTTTCTTTTTTTATTATTTTCAAATATATGTTAATAATATAATAAAAGAAAATAGTAAACAAGTAAATAGGCCTACACAAATACATAAACAAGTTAAGAAATAAGCAAGGAAAATTAATGAAGTAGATAACTGATACATTTATCAATGAATAAACAAGTAAATAAATTGGTAATTAAATTAACAAGTAAAAACTACACAAATAAGAAAGTAAATAAGTAAACATGTGTACATAAACAAATGAATGGTACTCGTAGGCCTAGTAAATAATCAATAATTAGAATGATATTAAGTATCATTAACTTGGTTGTTATTTAGCTTTTTGATTACGTGTTTGCTTACTTGTTTTTCATTTGTTTGAGTAGGCCTGCATTTGTATGTTTTTAAGCATTTTTCTTTGCATATTTATGATATTATACTTGAATCTTACTTACTTGTTAAGTAGCACAGATCTGGAATATCTGGACGTTGTTGTTAAGCTCACTGCTGCCGATGCTGATTGTGATGCTGCGCTGGACAAGCGATCCACACTCTTCACTCTTCTTCAGCAAAAGTGGTGAGATGAGACCACAGAGAACCAGAACCTATCCTTGAGCAGGGCACTCTATTCACGTGGTTTCTTTTCCAACGCTAAAAGATCACGAATTTTGGTGGTTTGCAAGTGAAAAGTGTCCGCACTATCGATTGATTACGTAACTGTTATGAATAATTTACCGGGATAATTTATAAGGTTTTTCAATGCAATCGCCTCGACTCATTATCTGATTATAAGTACATAAATGTATATGTATTGTCAAAGTACTTGGAATAGCAATCCGGTGAGTTCAATGAACTATATACGCCCTAATACTGATGGAGTTTTAATGGCGTTTAATGGCGATTATTCTCTCCATACACAGATGAACAAATACAATAGATAAAGGTCAACACGTATGACCTCCTACGTGACATGTTATATGAGATGTACAAAAACCTGTGCATATGAACTGCACATTTACGTTGCTCAATATTACTAATTATATATTATGACAAATATTGGTATTATGACAATACGGTATATACATTGTATATAAAATGACTAATATATCCTACTATCATGGCGTCAGGTCAATGGTTCATCATATCCCGTATGTTTCTTAAAATTCGTTCATATTTGAGACAAATTGCTGCGCCCATTTTATAGCAGGTGGATTCGTGTTTTTTTAATTTTCATTTCTTTTTAATGAAAGAATTAAGGTTTCTTTCTTTCTTTCTTTCTTTCTTTCTTTCTTTCTTTCTTTCTTTCTTTCTTTCTTTCTTTCTTTCTTTCTTTCTTTCTCTTTCTTTCTTTCTTTCTTTCTTTCTTTCTTTCTTTCTTTCTTTCTTTCTTTCTTTCTTTCTTTCTTTCTTTCTTTCTTTCTTCTACCAATCATATAGTGAGCCATCGTAGCCATATATGCGTTTGTCAATTTTGTCGAAATTTTGTTATTAGAACCATTGGGGGTGCCACAAATGTCACGTGCAAATGTCTGGCGGAAATGTCATGTCAAGGTCATTATGGCCCAAAACCGGTTTTTCACTTAAAATGCTACTCCTTCCCCATATTACATAGCACCGTGACATCACTTGCACACATGCATCATCTATAGGCAGTGTCTAAAACAGAATTGGGGTCAAAGGTCATTTAGGGTCATTTCCGGTATGTAACGAAATACCTTAAAGCGGTCATCGTAGCCATATGCTTTCTGCCATGTTGACCAAAGTTGGTCACTAGGACCATTGGGTAGTGCCACAAATGTCACATGGTCATTTCCGGTCAAAGGTCATCCACTTCCGGTCGATGGCCCAAAACGTGATTTTCACTGAAAATTCTAGTCCTTCTACATATTACATAGCACCGTTACGTCACCTACACACGTGCATCATCTATAACCAATGTACAAAAGTGCACACAAAATTGGGGTCAAAGGTCATTTAGAGGTCATTTCCGGTATGTCACCAAATACCTTAAATTTAATGCTGTTTCCACAAATCAAATAGTACAATGATATCACTTGATCATCAGTGATGATGTCACTGAGGTACAGAAGTGTTTGGAATCTCTCCATGAGTGGTCTGTCAGTAACAAACTTAAGTTGAATCCAAGTAAATGCCAAGCCATGAGTGTGTACTTTGGTAAAAACAATCCCCCGGATGTTGATCTACGCATCTCTGAGCATTCCCTGGCAGTAGTCCAGAAAGTCAAGTTGCTGGGAGTTATCATCCAAAATGATTTGAAATGGCAAGGCCAGGTAGACAATATGCATTCCAAAGCTAATGGAAAAATGTTCATGTTACGCCAACTTAAAGAAGCAGGTCTCAATGCAGGTGAAATCCTCTCTGTCTACAAAGGTTATGTGAGACCAGTGTTAGAGTATGCAGCCCCCTTATGACATGCAGGTCTCGCTCAGAGCCAGGAGGACCGTCTGGAGAGAATTCAGAAACGTGTATGTAAGCTGCTCCTTGGAAAGGAGTATAAATCTTACTCCGACTCCCTTGCAACTCTGGATCTTGAGCCTCTACACTCCCGTAGACTGCAGATTTGCAAGGAGTTTGCCTCCAAAGCACATGCATCTGAAAAATTCTCCAGATGGTTCCCTGCCACTGACTACTCATCCTCAATGACCCTAAGAAAGCCCCCTAAAGTCAAGAGTTACAGGTGGAAAACCAAAAGATTCAAGGAAAGCCCAGTTCCATACATGGCTGAACTCCTGAATCATGCTTAGTGTTCTCCTGTCCATCTAGTGATTTGGTTTGAATCATTGTTTTGTGCGAATGGATGGATGGGAGAGGCTGGTGTGATTTGGTAGTCCAAGCCCTTTAGTGCAATTCCCTCTCCTGTCATTTTGTCATATTATCATATATTTTTATTATGCCGTCACATTGATATTCTATTTGGTTGAGTTTTTGTGCAATGGTAAGTGTGGGAGTGTATCAGTGGATGTTGGTGGGTGTGTATGGGTATGGGAGGGGGGTGTGTGGGGGTGTGTGCAGGGATGTGTTTGAGATATGGTGTTGGTGAGTTCGGTTGAGTATGAGCTATAGCTATTTATTATTTCTTTGATTGTACCTTTTAAAATTATCATTGAGTATGTATTGTGCAATAATTCAAGTTTTTTTTTATGTATATTTTTTTATTATTTGCATTTCTTTATATAAATTTGATTGTAATTATTGTAATTCACCATGCAATTCAGCCATTTTGGCTGCTATTTGAGTGTTTTTAATAAATATACCTGAATATAAATATACCTGAATATAGAACCGTTGGCTTGTGGTACAAATGTCACGTAAACAATTCGAGGTCAAAGGTTATACAAAGGTCACTATGACCGAAATTATGATTTCACTAAAAATGCTACTCTGTCCACACATTACATATAGCACACTGACACCACACGCACATATGCATCGCCTATAGCTAATGTCTGAAAGATGTAAAAACAATTGGCGTCAATTAGCGGTCATTTCCAGTATGTAATAAAATATTAGAAATAACCTTTGAAAGGCTGACTGTTTCTGCAAATTACACATTTCAAGGAATTTTTGGAATTAATGCTGGTATAGCATTTTGAGGCCTTCAACATCAACTTGCTGATGTGATGCTACCCTTTCCTTTGCCTGGATCCCATTAAGTTTGTTTCATTTCTAAAAATATTATTATATTTCAGTACACATCACACTGTAATATGCATAAATGTTAAGGAGGAATTTACTTCATAGACTTGATTAATAATCCCAGGTTTCAAATTAATTTGAACCTTTATAGTAGTACTCAAATACGATGGTGAATATAATAAAAGGACCAAAGTAGAGCTATAAGGAACTTGATTGCCTTGATACTATTTTATTTTGTAATTCCAAAAGGCTTTCAGATTTAGCATGTTTGCTATGAGCATACGCGATGCGTAGCTGTTGAAAAACGAGAGGAGTCGCTGTACTATCACGGCAATTTTTGACACGAAGATATGTGTGAGGTTCTATTTGACCAGTGCATCAGTGCTTGACAAACACCAATTCAATACTTTCCCTGTTCAATGTTATTCCATTTCCAACTGTAATGTCTATAATGATATATTCAAGATCTTTCTTTGTTTTGGAAAAAATCTTTTTAAGAAAATGTGAAAAATTGCCCTTGTGTTTCAAAGAATGTATGCCTCTCATTAAGGGTAGACGAGGTATTGTTGGTCGAAGCAACCTAAAAATCGATTTTCATTATCTAGATCAATATATTATTGAAAATTAACACCTTGATGTTTTGCAAAAGTTCATTTTACTTTCAAATCATATACTTTGCAAACTTGCTTAATTTATTGTTGTTAATGAGTTATGTACGTTTTACAAAAGTGTTGTTGTTTCAGCCCACTTTACAACGTAACTCAAGAACCGCAGCACCTATTATAAAAGTATTTCTGTGATATTTAATTCTTCTACACGCTCGTTATGAATTGAGCAATGCAGTTTTTGCCAAAGCTCACTACCATTCGTAAGATGCTGTGAAATACCAAATCACAACAGTTTAAAATAATTAATAACCTTAATATTAAAATATATACTTTCATATCTTGGGCCGGGCTTAGGTAGGTTACCCCAAATCTCAATGCAAACATTTTTTACATTTGCATTGGGATTACTGAACAGGACCTATGGCAGGGGGGTGACACTAAATTCACGGCTTTTATTTAGCCACGCAAACCTATGGAAATTTTGTTGGCTTGCTCTCAACAAAGTGAGGCAAGGTATCAATCGGTTATGAATAATTCACATCAACTCTTACTCAGCCCATGTGATTGAGGTCACCACATAAAGGTGTCGTAAGTTTAGCGAATCGAACCTGTTGAAGATAGTAAAAAGCGCCCCCAAGCAAGGTTAGACCGGGTGGAAGTGGGTCAACTACTATGATCCCATCAGGCCACAGTGATTTGTTTCTGCAAGAAAGTCTTTTAATTTGATAATGGAATGTCTTGTTGATATAGTAATGTCGAAATTGAGACTAACTATCGATAATACAAAGGAAATATACGACAAGCATAAGATATGAAATACAGTGAGTATTTGAAGTCAAAAAATCACGTGACTTTCCAAAATGGCACCCGCGGCAATAGTTTTTGCCATGTGCTTCCTCCCTGTGGAAAAGTATCCCGAAAAATATAAATCTGCACTAATACACTTATTGGTGTAGCCTGCCAGTATGAATTATTGTTGAAAAGTAGAAAAGCACCGTAATTTTGACATTTAATTGTATACCGCCACTAATAATCCAAAAATCCGATCTTTATTCATCACGTCTATTGGCTCATTTTCTTACATTGAACTATAGGCACTTCAACATCGATGATAACCAGCGTACACCACAAGACCCCAGAAAAAAAATCATAGG
Source organism: Amphiura filiformis (assembly GCF_039555335.1). Lineage (NCBI taxonomy): Eukaryota > Metazoa > Echinodermata > Ophiuroidea > Amphilepidida > Amphiuridae > Amphiura > Amphiura filiformis. Next base: position 46,468,939 of record NC_092634.1, read on the forward strand.
CTCACGTCAAGCCGTCTATATACCTGTCTTCAATCATATAATAGATTGAATACAATACCGTTCTTTTCAAAGAGACTAATCTTACAGGTGCATGAGTGATTAGCATTTCTTTGACATCTATGGTTCAATGCATCGGTAGGTCCTACTGCATCAACGTGAGTGCGGGCGATATAGTCAAAATTGTATTCATCTATTGTTATGGTAGCTAATCCGATTTAAATACGTCACTTCGCCAGCGTGCCTATAAACGTGTTCTGTTAGGGAGTAGCCTACATTAAACAATTACAATTTCAAACTTTGTGATTGGCAATAGGCCCCTACCGGTATGCAAAAGGTATGCATGGGTGACACCCAGGAGCGATTATAGTATTTGTTTCCTTGCTACATCATATTTTGATTGTTTCCGTTTGCCATAATTTAACACAGAATAAAAGCAAAACTCACTGAAAAATAACATTTGCTGAAAATCAACTAAGTTTAGGGAGTGTTCAGAAATACTTTGGTGGGGGACAATATATTTTTCGTGTTACAAATTTTTAACCCCCTATCCCTCTTCGTGAACCCAAAACTTTGTTGACCCCCGGTCGCACAAGTTAATGGACCTAAAACTGTTATGACCCCACCCTCATATTAAGTACAAAACTATCCCCCCCCCCAACCTGTACCATTGTACATCAAACGATAGAGGAAATAATATTATTAAATAATACTAATGTGAGTCGGTAAATTACCGGTTAATTTACATGGTAATTTACCGCCATCTTAATTTACCGTAGTAAAATAGGGTAATTTTTTAAAATTAAAACTTCAAATAATATTGTTTTTGTTTGTTTGTTTTAGATGACAATTACAGTTTCATGCAAAAGAGTTATGCAAATACTTTAAAATGTACGTTCGGCACATAGGCCTACGCGTCATGGCCTACTCTGCCTGGCAAAGCTAGTCTGGTGACACTCTGGTCGGAATGTGCATAATAATTATGTTTCGTTCGGTAGCCGATACAAACGGCAACTACCCTGTCCCTTGATCAAACGTCTATTATATTAACGCCCTCTGGCCAGGTCAGACCATCATTTTAATAACAATATGCTATTAACATATGAATTGGACACATGCAAATTACGAAGTGTCACATCCTGATTTAATAATCCTTGCCTATGGGTAGGTGGAATCCTTTGTTACCAGCTTTTGCATCACCCATGCATAATACCAATAGCTGTTAGATTTGGGATTTATGATGTTTTGTTTGCTCTATTCAGTAAGTAAATAATTGGTCTCCCTAATCCACTCTTACAATGTGTTTTTGTACAAGGACAAATAGTCAGCGGCTAGGTCTTGATTTGCTATCGGATCTTTCTTCTTCTGGCAACAAATTTCAAAGTGCTTCTTCTCTTACATGTTACATCATATAATGTTATTTGCACATATGCATCGGCTATATCCAGTGTCTACAAGGTGTTCTGATTTGGGGTCAAAGGTTATTAAGGTGTCATTTCCGGTATATAACCAAATATCTTCGAAATGCTTCTTCTGCCACAGCTGCATCGCATCGACTACATTTATAACTATTTATGAGTGAGGTCTTATACATTGCATACCCAGCTGAACTTGCATTTAAGACTACTTGACATTCTTCAGTTCTTTGCATGCGGAAATCATTTATAATTTTCTATAGACCTAGTAGAAGTCCCCATGAAAAATGGACATAAATGGGCCCTTTTGCAATAGATTTCTGGCTAAGGGCCGTGCTCTGTGAGCACAATGTCTAGTTTCTTCTTTTATTTAAAACTCCTCGGTTGGAGCGAGTGAGTTGGAGCAGAGAAGATGAGTCTATTCTAATCTTCTCAGGTAAGAGCTTTAGAACTCCTTTGATGCTCACTGGTGTATGTAGGTCGTGACTTCCAGCAAGCATTTCAGCTATTGTAGTACTTCCCGGTAGATGTACAAATCCATTAGAGCGTGCAATTTAATATTCCTTGGAAATAAGCCGGTCAATTGTTGACCCTGAGATGAGAGAGACAACTAATGGCTGAGTTGATGAAGATATTCAGTGTTCCGCTGTTCTCAATGACAATGTACGTATACCATTAACATCATATCAATGTATATAGTACATATCCGTGAGTTCAAGTGAAAAAATCAGACACATTGTAAAAATGGCACCCAAACTAAAGAAAGTTTTATTAGGTGGATTGATATTGGTGTCAGCGACAATATTGACATGGATGCAATTATATAGTAAAATAACTACTGTTACAAACATAAGCATATCTGAACCTTATGAATTGAAGAGGTTGAAAAAATCAGAGCTGGTTCAACAAACTAAAGAATTAATCCAGAGTCGATTGCTACGTGCTGAATCTTTAGCGAATGAAGGTTAGTGCTGTATTTTTATTATTGTTTACATGTAATAACAATACACTGTTAAAACGCCGTTTAAAAGTTAAAAAGCTGAACTGAACAACCAATCGCTTAAAATATTTCAACAGGTTGTTTGAGGTGGTACTACACCCCTTGATAAATTTGTGAATATTTTTGCATTTTTCTCAAAGAATAATAAAACACTGGTAACAAGTTATGTATATTATAGGGGCAAGGAATCCCGTCCAGTTACTGCACTGGAATTTTAGTGACTCAAGACAAGTAGTTATTGATCAAATATTGGGTTTCCCTCATTTTTGACTGTAAATCCACAACTGCTGTCTGTGCTGAAATAAAATTTTCAGTGCAGTAGTTGTAGTCCTTGCCCCTATAATATACATATCTTATTTGTTACCAATGCGCTACAATTTTTGAGAAAAATGCAAAAATAGGCACAAAATTGGCCAGGGGTGTAGTACCACCTTAAGAATTGCAAACTAACTGTTTTTAAAAAAAACAGGGTTATCTAAACTTTTAAACATATTTTTAACAGTGCTAGTGTGTTTATGTTGTTGTTGTACTAATAACATGAATATAATGAAAGACAGAGATAAAAAGACTACTTTGTGTCTGACGTCAAGGCAAAGGCGCGCCGTGATTGGTTGCCGACCTGCGCAGTACGGCATTTTCTGTCTAGTTGTCAGAATTTCAGACACGAACTAGTCTTTTTCTTATCTCTGTCTTTCATCGAATTCATTATAACAGCTGTTATCTTTTTCATGATTTCAAGTGGAGCATTTATAAATAACTTTCCAAATCTGTGAGGATTTATATGAGTAGCTTGTTGCATACCCCAAAATGACCGCATATCTAATTAATATTTTGTATTTTTAATTAAATCATCCCTACTGAACAACTGAGGACCCTACTGCCGATCTCAGGCCTGGGAAACACAATGACATGAGTAAATAAATAAAAAATAAAAAACCGAAAACAAAACAAAACAATGAGGAAGTTTCTTTTGGTGACGGTATTTTTTTCTGTGCTTCAAAACTGTGGAACAAACTCAGTGGCGTAGCCAGCTTTCTTGGTGAGAGGGGGCAACAAAACTCCGGTTGCATCATTTTGACCCGGTATTATTGGATGGTATTATATATACATAATACCGGCTTATTTTAGAGAGAATGTACCGTATATGGTGAAGTCTTTGAGCTTTCAAAAAAGGTCTTATTGGGACAATGTGCTCGCGTAGCGCGCAAAAAATTTGTATTTCACACTATTTTGGCACATGATCTGAATGAAGAGGGGCTTATCATGCTTATTGTTTGTATTTTACACTAATTTTGCCCATAATCTAGGTGAATTTTGGTGCGGGATCCTTGCCACTTTTCTTTTCCTTTGCCTTCCCGATTTTTTTCTTTCATTTTTTGTCTGAGGGCACTTTTATCTTTCATTTTTTTGTCAGGAGCCCACTGGCTACGCTACTGAACAAACTACCGGTGCATATCACAAACACCCGGCACAAACAGGACATTTGATACATACAAGAATGTCCTGTATTATCGTGATTATAGAAAAAAAAAGTCTATTCACTTGTGAAACCTAAAAACTTAATTAATTAAACCTGTTGAATAATTCGTCTCAGGTATTAACGGGTCGGGTCATTTTAAATTGATCTTCGAAAAGTTTTCTGATACGTTCATTAATTCCTCAAAAAGTAAAAATCGCAGTTTACCAAATAACGGTTAAAATGAAAGCCATTATTGGGGGGCTAATTGTTGTATCACTATGAAAGGCCTGTCACCAATTTAAACATTTGTTTCGGTGACCCAAGTTCATGGTCATTTCCATGCCCGAAAAAAGGTGGTATGTTTTTGAAAAGCGTTTCCGCTTGGAATGTAGATAGTTATTTTCTATCTTACTGTTCACGATTTTAATTTATGCACTTTTTAGCCGACAAATTTTACACACTAGAAATGCAGGGACGTAGCAAGAGCATCAGGGGCCCATGGATAATGAGCAGTACGGGCCCTTTTTACCAGGGCGGGATTTACCTTATGGGGGCCCTAAGCCAGGCCAAATTTTGGAGGCCCCGAAGTCACGTGCCGAGGAAGGCATGTGCACTCAAGTCAGTGGCCAAGTTTTGGTTTACGTATAATATAGTAGGGGACTAACATATTTTGTTCCGATGTTACAAGGACATTTGAGCACAAAGCATGCGAAAAAAATAAATTTCAGACTATTTTAGCCCCAAATTAACATGAATTTTGTCATTTGAATGCGCGCGGAAAATTTTAGTTTTGCCCTATTTTTTCAAAAAAACCCATGATGTTATCGGGGTTAAAAGAAAGATGCATAGGGAAATGGGGGCCCTGGACCAGGGCCCATCTGGCCCGATGGTAAATCCGTCCCTGCTCTCCATTATCAGCCCTTATTTAACTTTCGCTTTTGTGCTCGGGGCCCCTGGACCCTCGGGGCCCATGGACTTCGTCCACCCTGTCTCCCCGCTTGCTACCCCCTGTAAAAATGTCGCTGGCATAAATACCGACTTTTTAACAGTATCGTTTTTTAAACCAAAATACCATCCACATTAGCTCCCAATACTTTGATGAAACCATAAATACCAAATCGGACTGCATGCAGGTGATGAACAGATTTTAAACTAGAACTAGGCCCTCTCAAAATGTACTTTTTAAAATATCGCGTTGTGAAAAAAATTTCTTATGCCAGCAACTTTGATGATAGAATATTATCTACAACCTCACACCTGTTTTTCAAGACCTCTCTTTTATCTATTGACCTCAAAGAAAGGATTAGAATTATTATAATAGAATCCCTGACCTGATGCAACGCATTATTAATGAGCCGTTAAGGGACTGGAATATTTTTATGGTTGAATGAACAACGTATGACCACTACACAGGTCAACTGGCGGTGTTTTTTTTATAGCACGGTCCCTGAACACAATATGATGCGTAGGCATATTTCCAGACAAGGAACAAAAGAGACAAATTGCCTGGCAATGACGTCACATGTAATCCTAGTCTATAGTGTGATCAGAACATTATATGCTGGTGGTCATTTATAGTACGATCAGTACGAAAAGTCCAATGCGATTTTTATAATGTATTTTCAAAAATTAAAAGAACCACTTTTTAGCGGGAATATTTGTAAGTTACACAGCTGAAGTTGTGAAATGGTTGAAAGACTACAATATTACGGCATAAACAAGAATATGTTTGTTTGGTCTTTATTCCTATAGGCCCATCCCTTAAGATACACAAGGCGAACATTGATACTGGTAACAACTTTATTGGGAGAAAAGCACCAGCTACACCTATAATAGCACCTAAAACATTAGAACAAAAATATGGGTCATGTGTAAATTATTACGCATGGAATGACGCATATCCAGATTCTTACAAATCACTGCCATTGAAATCAGAAGAGGATAGTCCTGCGGTAAGTCATATTTAGCTTTCTTGTTTCTTAGTTTTATAACCGTTGCTTGGACATATGAGGGATATTGTTATGCATGACCAAAGGGGTATATAGGTAGGGGTAGGGGTAAAAGACTCGTACCTGGAGTTTTGTCCCTGGTCTAGCCTTGTATCTGGTCTTGCCATAGCTGTCTAACTGGTCAAATTTAAAGCTCATAATTATATTTTCTTGCCGGATGTATTTTTGGACGCAGTTAGCCTACTTTGAAAGAAACTTGCTGTTGCAAGGCACTTAAAAAAGAAATAACAAATATTTAGCCCTAAATCATGAAATAGGAAGCTTGATCTGGGTAATAAATTCGGGAGTGCACTTCAATATTAAATGGATACTTTCAGGTGTGGAGACTTCCCTGGGGAGACTTGCAGTTAGGAGCATTCGGTGAGAGGAAATGTAAAATGATAATCTTGACGTCTTTGGGTAAGGGGATCGGTGAAAACAATGACATTCTACAAAAAATGGGGCTTTTGGATGATCAGTCCTACATAAGCCTCAAACAATTAATTTCTGTAATTTTAACATGTTTAAGGGCGAGTTTCTCGACAAGCGTCTTAGTAAGCCTTGAGGCTAGACTAAGTCCCCAGTCGTAAAATGGATTTGTTATTTTAATAACAAGACAATATTGAAATTAGTAATGAATTAAAATTCTATTTGATCATCAACAAACGATCTTTCTACCGTCAACTTCTAATATTTCAGCAACCGCAGGACCGTGTGGTGTTCAACAGAGTGGGCAAATGTGGCAGTCGTTCTGTGATCGCTCTCTTACGTCATCTTGCCATAGTCAATAACTTCAGTTTGATTTCTTCTGTAGTGAATAATATGACAGTGATACATGAAGCTTGGCAGGTATGTTTGTTCATGGTCCCTGATTTGTTTGAAATGTTTATGGGAATTTTAGTGTATTCTGGATATTATTACTTTTACAGGAAGTCTCCGGCAATCACAACATTACTGGTATGCCTTATTTTATGTTAGAAAAATTAGATAAAAGCACGAATCACATGGCTTTATGTTCATAACAAACTCATATTGACCATAAAAACGAATAAAAATAGCCGGTTCTCAACACGCGATATTCAACATTCCCGCGCCGAAATTGTCTAGTGCAATGACGTTATGGTTATTTGTGCTCAATTGTCGTCAGCCTTCGTTGTAATCGTTGGGACGTCATTGTACCAGACAATTTCGGCGCGCGGGAATTTTGAATATCGCGTGTTGAGAGACGGATGGTTTTGTTTATTTGATCAATATGAGTTTTAAATAAAACCACGTGATTTGTGCTTGATAATTATTTTTCTAACATATAAGGCATAATGTTGTGATTGCCCGAGACTTCCTTTAGAGGAGAATGGTACGTTTTCATCACATGTTATTTCTGCCTTGGTTGAATGACCTGAATTGACCTTTTCGGTAAATCCCATAACCTTTTGCGAGTACACCTAAGAACTCGTCATTTTGCGTCACGCCGCTCTGCGCCGATGCGCACATCGTTTATCGAACATCGTTACTGCGCATTGCAAGTCGGCGTGACATAAAATGACGAGTTCTCAGGTGTACTCGCAATGGGTTATGGGATTTACCGAAAAGGTCAATTGACTATCCGTGATGTTCATTGCCACGTCTATATTCATGTCAATTCCAATCCCCTTGCATAGGACAGCCAAAATATGTGTGTGATGGCCCTTAGAATACTGCCAAGATTAACATGATTCAATGGGCTTTTACGTTTTTGCACACCTGAGATATGGCAAACTATTCTTTGGTTAAAATGTTTTTCATAGCAGAACAATTTGAGACCACTTTGAATAAAAGCGGAGCAATTTTTGATTTTTTTACCCTTGTTCTGTAGACAGTTATGGAGACAATTAACATTTGATATTAATTGACATTTATGCCTATAACTCAAGAACTGTACATCGGAGATAGGTCAAACTATACTTTTTCTGAATCCTAATAATGAGAGGAGTACAATTAGATAGTTTGTTCCACATCCGCCCAGTTTTGAAATTTGAGCCCTACATTAGCGGCCATTGTGGATATATGTAAATTACCATTTCCCCCTCTTTATTGTCCTTTTTGGATAATATATTGGATAACACAATATTATGTTGTTACGAACATCCCGTACACTATATTCACAGTGTTATGAACATCGTGTACGCGCCGGAAGTTCGACTAGTATTTCGATCATATGAATTAAACGATTTGCTCAGTTGTTTGATTAAAAATCCCAACGAAAGCCTTGATTTTGCAGCGTAGACCTATGGTAGCTTATTAAAGTACATTTACATTACAATCGTACGTAAACTCAAAACTTTTGAATGATTTTGAAATCCAACTATGTTTGCATTTTTTATTCCTTTGCAGGAAAGCCTAGTCTATTCCATAGAACAGTTTAAAACACCATTCCTCGTTCAAAGGCATCTGTATTATGTTGACTTCACAAAGTAAGTTGAATAACCCTTTAAAGCCATAATGTACGATCTTATAATATGGAATTGGTTTTTTCTTCAAACCTGAATTTTTTGCATATTTGTAATGTTTTGTAACGATACCAGGTAGCCAATGATTTTGAATCAGTCATTTTGTTTTATTTTCGCACGTTTGAGCTAGAGTCCATTTTTACACATGTCCCAACTTGCACCTAAATGGAATCGGCCAAATTGGTTGTCTTTGTAGGTCAACAGAGCAAAGTTTGACATATTATCATAATTTAAAAATTATGATAATATGTCCTTTGTAGGTCAACAGAGCAAAGTTTGACATATCATCATAATTTAAAAATTATGATAATATGTCCTCCCATAGAACTGTGTGTTAAATGGCCAAAATAACCAGTGGGGTTTCTTTCACTTTACCTTGTTATTTCAACCTAAAATTGACAGCAACCCTTCTCGTCAGTTATTACTAATATTATTTCAACATTTTGAATAAAGAATAACAAAATCAAAATTTGACGGAAATCGTACAATAAGGCTTTAATCACAGATATTGTGTTCCAATAGCTGTGATTTAAATTTGTGTGCAATTCCTAATGGGTGATTACAATACCGTAAAACCCCGTCTACAAGCATATAGTGTGCTTCTGATGAAAGCTGCAATAATCCAGTCACCATTATGGAGTTTGAGCAAATAAATTACGGATCCAAGCATACAAACAAGTATTATTTTAAGACCGATCAATTGTATTGGTAGGGGCCTATATTAACGCTTGCTTCGAATTAATTAAGCTTTTATAAAAAACACTATATATGCTTGTAGACGGGGTTTTACGGTATTGTGCGAAAATTGCAGGTAGGCATAGCCGTTATGTTGTGAAAGAAAACTTTAGGACAACAAATATGACAAAGGGGGCAATATATTTACGAATACATAAATGGCGAAGGTGAGATTTAAACCGGGGCCTTAAAAACAGAAATTAACACACACAGACCCCCTAATGCTGGCTTTAGAATGACAGTGTTTGCGAACTAATTGGGAAGTTTGAATTACTAATAGATCATTGCAGATGGAACACAACTACACAACTTGCTTAAACTAGGTTCCTATTTTATCTAAGTGAGCATTTTCACTAGTAATGCGTGACTTCTTACTTTTTTGTCTTCAATAAATACTGTTGCTTCGTCTATGTAGTTACGGTGCCAAGCCCCCTGTGTACATCAACATAATTCGAGATCCTTTAGCAAGGATGGTATCACAGTACTACTTTAAAAGGTTTGGAGATAGAAAGATAATCAATGGAACGCACAAGGATAGGTACAGTGGACCAGAAGAAGAACGAAACCAGGTAGGTAACCAATGATTTTGAATCAGTCATTTTGTTTTATTTTCGCACGTTTGAGCTAGAGTCCATTTAGCTTCCACGAAGTAACTCCGTCACTTAGCGCGTGCACAGATGTTCGGTCTTTGATCCCGCGAATAAATATGTTCTGCCAGTTCCTTGAGTCAATGCGCGCGATTTAATACTACACGAACTGGAGCACGCACTGACGTCACTCTTTCGTAGAAGCCAAATTGATATAGAGCCTTTTGCTAGTCCATACAGGACCAACGCAATATTTAGCACCATAATCAACGCCGTCAGGCGTTGGTCCTTACAAATCCGTTCGCTACCCCCAGCAATGCACCCTCATTATAATAAACAGTGACCAAAACCAAACCAGTCGATAAGTTACGTCATGAATCCAAATATGGGAAATAGTCCCGCCCATCATTCGGGCCATCATTCAACCGCATCTATTACATAACTGGGACTCTCAAGTCATCTCAAGTGCTTGGTATCCCAATCGATTGATTTTGATAATGCAATCAAAGCAATACAAACTTTTGAGGTCGCTTACCAGTGCATGGAAATAGTAGATATCTACTATTTTCCATGACCAGTGTAAATCGGGCTGGTATGAATTAAATGAAAGTTTTTTTGTTGCTATATCAGTGCAGAGATAATGTAGGCCTAATCAGTGTTAACAAAAAGTTATTTGTATGATTCTAGGTTTGTTTTCTTTTTTTATTTAATATTGTCACATTTGTCGATAGGCCTAACCGTGATACCATTAAAAAGCTAAAAGAACATCAATTCTACACACCGTTTATTTGGAACTGAACTTTGATTTATTAAAGTCATAATGTACGATCTTATAATATGAATTTGGTTAATTTTTTTCAAACCTGATTTTATGGCATATTTGTAATGTAGGCCTACATGTATACACATGTCACAACTTGCATTTAAATGGAATCAGCCAAATTTGTTGTGTTTGTAGGTTAACAGAGCAAAGTTCGACATAAAGTCATAATTCAGGAATTATGACTTTATATCCTCCTATAGAACTGCGTGTTAAAAATAACAAACAGTGTTTACTTCGTTATTTCAGTTCAAAATGGACAGAAGCCATTCCCGATAATTAGGGCCTATTACTGGTATTATTTCAGCATTTTGAATATATAATGACAAATTAAAATTTGAAGAAATCGTACATTAACCCTTTAACACCAAACTGGAAATAACAGAGTGAGTAAAATAAAATAAAAGGCGATACCACTCGCAAGTAGGCCTACTGTTGAATGTGTTGATATTTCAAATGCATGTGAAAAAAAAGGAACGGAAAAAAATGACAGTATATTTCTTTAATCCGGAAGGCATGAAAGGGCCTGTGATTACTATTTGAATTTAGGGTTTTGATTTAAACTATTTTAATATCAAATCTTTTTAAAAAAACCATGGTCTTCTCGTTTTAACCGAGGGGCATGAGATTCATCACTTTTAACTAGGCCTAATTTGCCATATTTGGTAGAGATACAGTACTTAAAAAGCTAAGGGAACGTTCATAAATACTTGGGGCTGGAAAATTTCGATTTCGGTATGTCAAAACTTTTTTGACCCCCTACACATGTTAAACTTTTAGAACCACTTTTTTTGGATCCTTTTTTTTGTATACACCAAAATATTTTGTACCCCCACACCAAAATCACTAAAAACACCCGTTTTAGGCCTACTTATGAATTCCAAGGGTCATAGGTCAAAAACCATAGGTCGCAGAAAAATGTTATGATTGACGTTTTTGATCCAAACATCCATCTTAGTAAACTGATACACTTTGCAAGATGTATATGTCAATTTTCAAAAAAATTCCCATATAAAAACTTGTTCTTTTGGAAAAACCAAAAAATGCTATTTTTACCCATAAATTAAATGTATTGAATAAAGCGATGGTCTTTTTTTGCCTTATTCCAGGGTCCTAAAATAATGGAGAAAATTTGAACATCATTAAATGAAGAGTTTGGTTCCAAAAGGCATTAAGTCCAAAGACTGTTTTGTGGGATTTTTATTTGAAAATATTGAGTAGCAGTAACCTTGCCACTCTAATAACATTGGCGTAGTAGAATATATAGTTATAACAATAATATTTTGGCAAATAATTGCAAATGCCTTTAACTTCCCACGTGCGAAGAAGAAAAAGGCATCAAGTGCAATGGCAGCCATTTTAAAACCTTGGATTTGACAATTTTAGGGGACAAATCTATTATTGAAAGAGAATAAGCCAGATGTGCAAACATATCCATTCCAATCGTTAAATGTCATTTAATCTTTAGAATGTAAAAATATTCCAGCAAAATGTTACACAAGGCAGCTATTGAACTAATGCCTTTTGGAAACAAACTCTTTGGAAACAAAGTGAATAGGCCTACCTCACTTTAATAGGAATTGGACTAAACTACAAATCAAGTAAATGACTACATTTTATGGCGATGTCGACATTTTAAAGAAAATTAACACAAATTGGCGCTGACTGGAAAATAAAGCTCTTCCCAAAACCATGTCCATGTAAAAAAATCCCTTCGTCTGTTGGCGGGTAACTTCTTGAATTCCTAGTTTATTCGAAGCATGCAAAATAGCGGCGTCATCCATTTTATAGTATTGTAAAACAAATAATAATAACTGAGGACTAATGATAAAATGAAACGATGGCCACCCCCAAAAAAAAAAAAAAAAACATGTATAATGTGCGCACTGCGCAACCTACAAAGTGAAGAACTTGAAAAAGAACATTTCAGCCCGAGTCACGGGTCAAATAATCGCCAAGTATCTTCTTAACCATTGATTTATATGGGACAGGAATAGAGGTTATCCATGTTCTATAAGCTGCATGTCCTATCAACGACTGCTATACCTTGTTTAGGACATTCTAAAGAAGTACCTGCTGCATGTGCAACCATGACTGTTTCAAAATAGCCCGCCAAAGTCATGCAGGTAACGCCGAGGTCGTGCATTGAATTAGTTTGAATGACGAATACTACGGGAACCAGTGCCTTTTGTTAGGAGTCACACATGAGTGAAGTGGATAACCTCTATTATCAAAAGTCCCGGGAAAAATCTTCAATAGTTTCCCAATTGAAGAGGACATAGATAAATTGAATGAATGAATGAATGAATGGACATGATTATCGATATGTTACGCAATAGTGGTGTTAGATCCAAAGCTGGAAGCTATATAGTAGTTGGCAGGTGGAAGGCAAGTCTAATCTGATTGGCTAAATATCGTCAGTAGCTGTCAGTAGGCGTGGTTAGTCAGTTTGACATTTCCCTTGACTTTCCAAGGGAGGATATGTCGGATCTATAAGGACCAACGCCTGACGGCGTTGATTATAGTACTAAATATTGCGTTGGTCCTGTATGGACTACCTTTTGCAGACATTACGCTGACACAGACGTCATGTTAGCAACGTGCCGTCTGTGGTTAGGGGTTGAAGTATCTCTTGGTAGAGGTATCTATAGTATCACTGTTGTCAAATCTGCAGTGACTTACAGCTTACGACCTAGTCAGTTTGTATGGTATACATAAGGAGCTACCGATGTAGCAGCACCTCATAAAGAGGCCAGCAGCTGTATTCACTGCGTGGTGACACTGCCTTACTTCAGATGTAGTCAATAGTATCCTGTAACACTACACCGTCGGCCACCATAGGCTAAGTTACTTTGGACTGACGGCGGTAGTGACGGTACAGAGTTACAGTGCGACCAGGGTTGCGACGTAGTCACTCTCTCGCCAGAAATCTTCCCCTTTATAAAAACTTATATATAATTATTTGTCTTTTGCATATTTGAACGTTTGGATGTTTTCCCTAAGCCTATCTGGAGCATTTTTATTCAAAAGATACCCCTGAATGTGGGCATCATGCACCCTCCTTTTTGACCTACCCCACCCCCATTTTACCCTCCCCACGGCTCATAATTATTTCACAACTCTGAGTATGTTACTTAATGATTTTATTAATATATTTATTATTTCTCGTACTAACAGACTTTCGATGACTGCGTGTTACGATCGAAATGGGAATGTACAGGCTTAAACACATTTTATATTGTGCCCTTTTTCTGTGGCCAGCATAGAAACTGCAGGTAAGTTGCAAAGATTACACGACTTAGGCACGATCTACGTTTGTGTGTTGGTTGTGTGTGTGATTTTGTAAACGCCATCTATAGACCTTTTTCCCTTCTTCCCATCATGCACTATTCCAGGGGGTATGAGTGTCGCAAAATACATCATCTCCCCGGGGGAGTACATAGTTATGTTCATTACATTCTGTAATACGGACATTTCGGCTGGTGCCTTCATCACAAAAAAGGAATCACCGATAATCATGATAATGGCGCACGATCACTAATACCTTTCGGGGGCAAAAAACAACATTTCTATGCCTTATTGACATGGTGTCGTCGCGAAAAAATGTTTCCTGTTATTGAAACCTAACTTTGTATACATTTTATTGACCTAGAGGTGAAAAACTAATGACGGGACACGCAGTGATATATGGTCGGCGTCCGTTTCACTTTTTTCGGAGATGACTGAAATAAAACGTAAACAATAATCTCTTACCCAGATGTTCTGCATCGCTCCGTAACTGCATCACTCGTGTATTCAATAATTGCATAATTAGTAACATCGATGGCCTTTACGATAATCCGCATATATGGACTCAGTATGCCCATTTTAAGACAAAGTAATAGCAAAGACCATCGGATGCACACAATCTATGAGGTTGATAAACTACGTCATACCCCCTGGAATAGTGAATCGTGGGATAGAGGGAAAAAGGTCAATTGGGTACGCGAGTACCCGCACCCTAAACTGTGCGCACACGAACCACGGTTGCACCCGTAGGTTTGCTAGATGGTGACGATATTTAGGTGTAAATAGCATGAAAAACGCATTAAACAATGTCCCAAATAAGGGGTGTAGGGTCAGTCCATCCTGGCGAACCTCAACGGTTTTAAATTATAATAATATTATTTTATTAACGTACTCAACATTGTGTGATGTTCTGCGCGTTTTCAAGTTGAAATGAAATCCCATCCAATTACCTGACCGACGACGGAAAATTCATAAATGCAGTAAATATGTTACACACACCATAATGTATGTAATACTAATAATAGGGGTAGTCGACAGGAGACAGCAATGGGATCCGGGAGCTGAATTAACAGAAATGGTGGAAGAAAAGTTCAAATAAAGAGTGAGAGCCACAGATACAGTGTGTGACCACTGATGAAAGTTAAGCCTATAATTATAGTTAGGATACACGCCTTTGGTGCACGAGGTCGCAGGTTCAATCCGGGTATTAACCAAGTCTGAAATAAATTACTGGTAACTTCTGTAGACTAAATTCAGACTTCCACTAATCAGGCTAATGGTGCATCTACATTTGGACAAATGAACCATGAGAGTACTCTATTCTTCGGAGGGGATATTAAGTTGTACAGAGAGCCACACCTGTACTTGTAGCTCGCAGTCAGTCTCGAAAGAGTAGGGTGTAAACACCTCCCTGGTGGTTCCAATCCGCCCGAATTAAGCTGTTTGGATATTCACAATCTAAGTATCTGCGCCAAGAGAGAGGTTGCGGATGAAGTGAGCAGATTCTGATATCTACACAAAAAACAACAACCAGCAGCACCGTCATGATCTTGATGGAATGTATTTAAAAGTACATGATTGTCTGCGTGTATGTTTATACACTTTGATCAGCTCGTTATCGGCGGGAATTATTAGGCTTTTACCACTACGCCGAAAAGTAGACCGACGTCAAGAGTGATGTAGTTGTCCTGTTTGATCGTTATTTTGCTTGTTAAAGAAAGTAGACAAACTAAAGTATAGGACTTCAATTAATAACTTGTGATTCTTCTGGCGAGATGTCGCAAGACAATTCTCAAAATAAAATATATTGATATTAATCCGCGATGTTATAAGGCCCGCCGATTACGAGCTGATCAAACTGTAGGTGGAGGAGACAGACAGACATAGACATGAGCTAGAGTCACAGATAGTATAATATTATGTGTATGAACTACACAATGATTTTCTTATTCCCAGCACTTAATTTTTGGTTGTCTCCTGTTGTTTTAAGGACCCCATCTATGTGGGCCCTGAACCAAGCTATTGAAAATGTAGAAGAGGACTATTTATTTGTAGGCATCCTGGAAGAACTTGAGGACTCATTGAGTGTGTTAGAAAGACTGCTGCCATCAATGTTTAAAGGTGCCTTGGAGCATTATCTACATCCTCTTGGTAAGTGGACTTAAAGAGAAGTATAGACCACCAAGTTCATTAATATAGGATGCTTCTGATTGGAGTTGAACACCTGTTGGTTTTTATTATATGGGTATCTATACACAACATGAAACCAAACAACCATTTCATGGTAAATATAATGTTTCTTCCGGTACCATAAATCTTTAGGGGAAATGTGGGGATCACATGATGCGACGAATAAGATCATGCCCAGACAACTTCCTGCTTATTCTATGTTCAATGGAAAATATATATTTCAAAACTATTTCTAAGATGTTATGTAAGACAATTCACATGGTATTTGTTTGACTTGATGGTCTTCAATCACATACTTTTGCGCTGTTATCAAAAACTCTTTACTTATCAGGTCAGGTCAGGAAGATGCGAATGTTCTTATGCCATACAAAACAATATCTCGGAGCTTTAAAACGATTTTGAAATCCAATGAAGTGTGTGTTTTCGCCTTTTCCCCCCGAGACGGTCAATCTTTGCAAGCTTTGAGACATATTTTTGACATAATCAAAAATATTACATATAATAAAACTATGGCATAGTTTAATCCACTCATGTTTTCTATTTTTTTAAAATTTATTTTGGCTGCTTCATTTTGCCATGGTGTGCCATGTGAGTATTTTTGGTAATGGGGCAGATTTTGCTGGACCTAAAACTCACTCACTCACTCACTCACTCACTCACTCACTCACTCACTCACTCACTCACTCACTCACTCACTCACTCACTCACTCACTCACTCACTCACTCACTCACTCACTCACTCACTCACTCACTCACTCACTCACTCACTCACTTACTCAAAGCACTCACTTACTTAAAGTACTCACTCACTCAAAGCACTCATTCACTAACTGCATTCACTCACTCCTTACGAGGAAAGTCTTTTTGGTAATGGGGCAGATTTTGCTGGACCTAAAAACTCACTCACTCACTCACTCACTCACTCTCTCACTTACTCAAAGCACTCACTCACCCACCCACTCACTCACTCACTCACTCACTCACTTACTCAAAGCACTCACTCACTAACTGCATTCACTCACTCCTTACGAGGAAAGTCTTTTGGCTCCCTCACAAACACTTTCACGCAGGGTCGTAGCCAGGGGAGCCGAAGGGAGGGGTTTGCCCAAGAAAATTCTCAGGGATAAAATGGGGACGGCAAAGATTAAAGCGTCCTTTAAATGACTAAAAATGGAACAACAAATTGACAAATGGGGACGAAAATTTGTGTTTGACCCTCACACTAGAATCCTGGCTACGCTACTGCTTTCACGCGTTTCCAGTCAACATTGTTCCTTACGCCTGTCCACGTGCTCCTTAGGCCAAAAAAAAAAACTTTGTCTTTTTTTTTGAAAAACAGGCCTATGCGATGTCCTATGCGATGTGTTTTTTGTTTTTTTGTTTTTTTTCTTTAACAAGAACGCCGCCCAAATAACATGCCATATACGCCCGGCATATACGCAAACGTAGTTCTTACTCCCGGTTTAACTATTCTAACCGTCACCTCCTAAAACCCTAACAGTAACCTATACTAAAAATATGCTAAATAATTCAAGTTCTGAAAAATTTCGATCACACGACGTGACAATGTAAATGTTGTGAGTAGTGACAATGAATTGGTGCAAAATTCAGAACCACAAATATTGATGTGCGCCGCTATTTTGTCCGACATTTAAACATTACCGTAATTATAAGGAGTACAAAAAGTTGACATTTATGTGTTGAGGAAACTCCAATATTTACTCGGCATGGCATGAAAATGAGTTAAATGATGATCTTTTCTCTGGTATACCGATATGAAATCGCTTATCGAGCAGTAAAATTTCTGCACATGGGGAATTCCCAGTGACGTGTTCTAGATCTACACGTAGAGTCGATTGTCCCGCTATTTCGTTCATAATAAGAAACACTTAGTTGCCCAACTCTTTTAATTTTTATTCAAATTAGGCAAATGTGCTTAACGGTCTTGTATCACCTGCACCTACCCTACCAATTATGTAGCGTAGAAGTTTCAAAATAGATTCCTTTTCAGAATTTACTTGTATGACTAAAAGTGATCAAAGCAGTGCCGACAAGAGTCATTACGGGCCCGGGGTAAAATGAACGTCTGGGCCTCCTTTTTTTACGGGCCCCTGAGGTCTATTTTCTTTGAGCCGGACTCAAATGGGGGGGGGGGGGGGGGGTTAGTAGCAGTTATTTAAATGAAGCGCCTAAAGTCAGGTGGGTGGTTAAGATGATTGCATCGACAGCTAAAACCTCCTTTATAGACTTCAGACCCACACAAACACACGTTTGGGATACGTGGGAACAATGGTACCACTTTACACATGACTGCCCTTACACATGACTGTATTGTGGTCACTTATTGATACTAGCCTGTTGTGTACAGCGTTAATATGATGCCGGATCAGTGACCAATTTAATGGCGGAACCCCTTTGTTCGAAACAATGGTACCACTTTTATGAAGAGCCTGTCGCAACTAATCGGCATCAAACGAACAAAGCATTATATAATCTATTGCGACTCTATTTTTGTTAAAAGCTCTTTGGTGTTAAACACCATCTCAATGTATTCCTTGATGTCAACTATCTGTACGCTGGCGAAGTGACGTAGTTAATCGGATTATACCATAGCAATAGCTGAATACAATTTTGACTATATCGCCCCGCACTACAACGTTCATGTGGTACCGATGCATTGGACCATAGATGTCAAAGAAATGCTAATCACTTACACCTGTAAGATTAGTCTCTTTGAAAAGAGCGGTATTGTATTCAATCTATTGTATGATTGAAGACAGGCGATGAGTGCCAGCTGCTGTAGTGCAGAGAGATCTATTCAAAAATTGTATTCATCTATTGCTATGGTAGTTAATCCGATTATGACGTCACTTCACCAGCGTATGGTAGTAGTGCATCCCCCAGTTGTACCTCACAGCCCCGGGCTCACCCACTATTATACGGAGGAGGTATCACATATAAATCAATGGTCAATAATATGTTGGTTAGGAAACAGGAATAGAAGGAGGTAGTAGTGGTGGTGGTGGTAGTGGTGGTAGTGGTGGAGGAGGAGTGGGTGGTTATGATGGTGGTCCCAGCAAACACAAAACGTTTTACAGAAAAGTTTTTAAATGTTTTATTAACATTTAGAAAACATTTTTGAAAACTTTTGGGTTTTGGTTGTTTTAATGTTTTTTATTTATTTTTATTAAGGTAATTTTAAGCTTATCAGGAATCATTCATCTGAGGTCAACTAACTCGCCAGGGGATAACTTGTGGTTACGAATTTAAACCAAAATTTCCACATTTTTATCTTTCTGTCTATAACAGGTGAAGATACTTCCGCCATGACCAGCACAGCAACTCTCCACAAGAAGAAACCATCTCCCCAAGTTGAACAGATCATGAAAGAGGCAATGTGGTTTGAATACCAATTTTATAACTATGTCAGATATAAGTTTAACCAAACCAGAGATGCGCTAGGAATTACGCCGTACAAATCTAGGCCATCTCATGACACATGGGGAAAGTTGAAGAAGGAAGGACTGTCGGTGCCCGATCAATGCATGTGGTGAGCTGTAAGGGTGCACTTGGTGCAAAAAGCGAGACATTTTTTTAAAGAGGACATTTCGTGATCGACATCGTCCTCCCCCACTTACCTCCCAAAAGGGTGAGATATTTATACCATCATAAATAATGTATGTACGCATAACATATTTGGCAGAAGCGGACGTTTGCCAAAGAAATTCTCCAATATGCAGAATGTCGACAAACACTAATTTCAACACAGTGGCGTATAATAGAGCGGTGTAATTATGCGCAGCATAGCTCTCAAACAGAATACTAGTATACTGAAATAAGTTTTTTATCGTCGATAGAGGCTGACTGGCTCTGCAATATATATGAGAGCACCCCCTGTATCGGTACATGGGTACGGTATCCCCTTTAAGCAGGACCACTCTCCTTCAAACGAACTATTTTTTACATGCACCGTGTTCGCACTCAGCACCCTCAAGTTGATCTAAAACACCTCTGAGATCTTGTAGGGCGAATTTCTCGACGGGTGGCTTAGCAGTTGGCTTGTCTAGCCTCAAGATCTCAAGGATTAAGAGGTTGAAAGACAAGGTCTTTCCCGAAGCACGGCTGCCATAACGTCGAGGCTTCGTTAACATGTGGCCCAGGCTTGTAGGATTAGCTCCAGGGTGTTTTTTGTTTGTTTTGTTTGTTTTTTATTTGGCATTTGGAATACAAAAACAAATCATAGAGACAGAAAAATCATTACAAAGCACATCAATTAAATAAATCAGTCACAAAGCCATTTAGGAACAGGACACACGGACAAAAAAAATGACAAGCCGGGATAACCCATTAAGCCCGCAGAAAAGGCAAGCTTATTTCCGATGGGGTCCCAAGAAAAGACGAGAGAACAAAAGGGAAACAAAAAATGCCTACACAGTGAAATCAGACATCTCTTGACTGAGAACGTTGCTGGCCAGATGTTGTTTGACACTTTGTTTAAATGCAGACTTGGTATGCAATCCCTTGATGTTTGATGGGAGTTCATTCCAGTCCAAAATGGCTTTGTAGTAGAATGTGTTTGAAGCAATACCTTTTACTCTAGGAACAATAAAATTGGATTCACTTGATCTGGTTCCATAAGAGTGAGCATTTGATGTTTGAGTGAAATACTGATGGTGCACCTTGACAATGGTTGATGTTTAAGACATGATTAAGCCTCAGCTGTTTAATTCTGTCACACATTTTCAAGAGATTCACAAGGTTTAGCTCATGTTGCCCAATGTGATCTCTGGGAGAAAGTTTCAAGATGTAACGAGCAACCTTATTTTGAGTAATTTGCAGTTTATTTTTGTGGTTCTGAGTAAGGCCACTATATCAAGATGTGCAACAGTAATCCATGTGGCACTGAATCAAAGCAGGACTAAGATTTTTGCACATAGTTTGATTGAGAATGTGAGAATGCTTTCACCAGACAGTGTATTGTCTATTGAAACACCAAGATACTTGATACTCTCCTGAGATTTGATACATGACCATCATAGGCAACACAGAAGTCCGGAACTTTCTTTAACTTAGCTTTGGTGCCAAGGCGTAGACACTCTGTCTTGCCAACGTGAAGAGACAGTTAAGTTTATTATCGACTAACCACTGATTGCAGGATAATGCAATCTGCTCCACTTGACAGAACTGTATAAATTGTATAAACCAGAGCTGAGCTTGTCGAAGAAGACCAATTTGAATCCCTTTCTTGGGGAAATGCGCACTTTTGCCATATGCCACAATCTTCCTTCGCTCAGCAGCTGACATTTCCACTCCTACGATATCTTTAAGGGCTCGGATACCGGGCTCGGATAGCACCGTTTGCGCAGTATTTTGTGTGGGTCACAAGAGCACATCAGACATATAATCACATTCTGAATACGAAGAATGTCCTGATGATATCAAATAATTTTGATTTTTTGAAATATAATACAAATTTTATGGCAAATTATAAAAAAATTGATATTTGTGACATTTTTAAAACAGTCCTCGAAGTAAGATTTATAAATCTAATGATATTTACTTAAAGTGTATGTAGCTGGGAGGAAAAGGCGGCGATCATTTTGAAACTTTTGACCTTTCATATTGATTTGAGCGTCTACCGACATTTGTATTTATAGAAAATGTAAAATACTAGTACATGGTAAATAGTGCTTCAAAATAGCTGTTTCCCCTTGAAGATGCCAACCTCTTTTTATGAAAAAGTACACCCCCCCCCCTTATCCACACACCCCAAACAAATAATTAAGCAAATAAAAGAAAAATTGGGGTTTTAACGACGGGAATTAACATAGCTTATGACTTGTATGAAATAAACTTCCATTATGTGTTCTTTTAAGTATCTGCGGTCATCAAACGTGCTGTAACACTCTAAATCACAAATTATACGGTATATCTTAGAAGAAACAACAAAAATTAATAAACGTAGCATTTCCAAGTCATCTTAAATTTTCCTGTTGTTAATTATAATTCAGGGTTTGCTAATTGGTAATGTCTACCCACTGATATTTGTACCCGTCTTCATAACATGATGCTTATTATAAACTGATATTGATAGATATATGATTGATGTATGGTTGGACCATCTTATGGTGACAGGGTATTATTTATAGGAAGCTGCATTTTCAATAACCATGACAACAAAAACATTGAAGGTCCTTAACTTTTGATACTGTGATACTATGATTTTTTGGATAAGCTAGCTGTCCCTTTTGGAGTCTACTGGCTCCTTGAATGCACACAGTACACTTAATGTCGTTTTTTTCTTTTAGGCCTATGTAAAAGGTAAGCTGCTGTGCAATAATTATGAGCCCTGTTTGTTTGTTTTTATATTTGAACTTTACATCTTGAATTGTTTTTTTTAATCAGATTCTTCACACCCTGTTTTTAAAACATGAATTAAGTGGTATACGGTAGAGAAATATTCCAACTCGCACCTATTCGGGCTATTTATTAAGCTTGACCTTGAAAAATATCCGACCGACCGAACCTACCCCTTTACACTCAACATGATCGAAATTTTTTGGTCTTAGTGTTAGTCTTAGGAATAGGGTTGGGTTAGAGTCAGAGATATAGAGTCACATGGTACATGTTGTAAGGCACCATCTCAAATTTGCTCCAATAGAGCTATTGGTGCCCGGTTAGGTACCGATAACTCTTTCTATCATACCCTGGTGATGTAATAAATTGCATCAAGCATAATTATTAACATTTGCTTTATGTTATCATTTTTCATTTAAATAAAAAACGAAAGCACTGTGTATGTGCAAATGTTCAGAGTACGATAGAAAGAGTCAAAGGAGACGTTGTGTCTTAGGCAGTTAGGTTTATGGTTAGATTTAAGGCTTAAGTTATAGGTTAGGGTTTGTGTAAAGATTAGGGTTATGGTAAGCATTAGTTTTATAAGTTATTTGGACTATTAACCTGTAACTTAATAAACATCTTCGCAGTGAGACAATGGCTTACAATTATTCTAAGATGATAAAAGTAATAATTATTATAATTTTATCGGTTTTTTTGCTGGTCTTGAGTATTCATCCTGATGTACAGTGCAAATAACAGACCTGAAACAGGGTCTTTATAAAACAAGAGGAAAAAAGCTGAAAATGCTCAAAAAACGCTGAAAAAATCGTACAATTGCGGTAAAATGGCTCAAACTGGGCTGAAAATAAAAGAAAACGCGTAAATTTCAGAAATAAAAAAAGAGGAAATCAGCTGAAAAGAGACAAAGTTTCAGGCCTACAATAGCAGCTGCTGGTCAAAAACTGTTATGGTGTCTGGTCCTTACTGTCCACTACTGACAGAGCCCAGTCCGAGAGGGATTTCCGACTTCCGATCTGGATTTCTGTTTGCCTACCCTTCACTGGTTTTTGGACAGATGTCACACTAGTTATATGTGTTTATGTTTCTGGTGTATTTTTTTCCTAAATCTGCTTATTTTAATGACCGGAGATCAGGTCATTCAAACGTCAGAATCCATTACAATGAAGAATCGGGACGGATATGGTCGTTTTGTGACATGTGTCTCATGCATTTCGCGATTGTCACGATTATGACATCAACGTCAAAGTTATGAAGTGATTCTGATGTGATATACAGGGCTGTGAGAGTTCAGCTTTTAAGCTGACTTCAGCTTTTTTTATTGCCACAATTTACGTGTTTTCCTTTATTTGGCGTTTTACTCTGATTTTACGCTGTTTTTCAGCTTTTTAAAGTTTTTTTTCTAGTTTTTTTGTCTGAGGCCTCTTACACCCCTGGATATAAGAGAGGAAATAAAAAAGAAAGGAGAAATCATTGACGAAATATTATAGTACTGGATAATTGACCAAGTTGAAGCAAACTGGGCTTAGTTGGTCATTTTCTTTCTGATTTGCCGATATTGTGGCAATTTACAAGTACTTTTTTTTTTAAATTTGAAAATCTATTGGATGGTTGAGTTTCATAATACACGTAAATGGCCTGTATAGCACCCGGGGGGGGGGGGTCTTCTAAATTTTTGTTCGGGGATGTGACACGCTGACTTTATGACTTTCTCTATACCTACTTTTTGCTATCAAAATCATGACTTTGAAAGTGCAAGTTGATTTCATGAGATGCACAGTGGTATTAGTTTTATGATAATTATTATTATAGTGCTCAATATTTTTGTGGGTACAATTTTACTGGGTATTAATTTTTTTTCAGGATTTTGAGCAACTCCTGTCTACATTTATTCGAACTGCAAGTGCATATGTGAGGGAAGCATCATGAACGCATGGGGGGGTAGCAAGCGGGTGGACAGGGTGGACGATGTCCAGGGGCCCCAAGGGATCAGGGGCCCAAGCAAAAGCGAAAACAGGGATAGGGATGATATAGGAGATGTAAAAAGGGCCCCGCACTGCTCCTTGTCCATGGTCCCATATGCCCTGCATGAACGTCATCTTCCCGTCTTGTGATGTAGTTTTAATTCATTATGAAAAGACCACAAGTACTATAATATTATAATTTCATAATTTCATCTCTTGGGTGCAATAAAGCTCTTAAATGGGAGACGTAAAATTAGTCGGCCCATTCCATGTCAACTCCAGGGATGTGCACCGCAGCACCTCTTCAATTTTTTTCTTTTTTCTGTGTGGTGGTAGATATTGATGAGAAAGTAAAATCCTGAAAATTTGAGCTTCATACTCCATTTCGTTTTCCCGTGGCATCAATTTGAAATTTAGGGGGTCAGCGTAAAAATGTGTCGCAACGCGAAAGACGACGTTTGGAGGACCATACATGTATAAAGGGAACCCTTTAAAACTTTGAAAAGTATGTATCCTGGGGCACCTTTTGGTGTAGAATTGAAATCTGCTATCAGAAAACTTGTAACTCCTTTACTTTAAAAGATATAGGGCCCTCAAAATGCAACTTCGTCCAACCAGGACCAACTTTGGGGGGGGTCAGAACTCCAAAAGTAAAAATAATTTTAGCGTCAATTTTTTTGCCAGTCAGAGCCCTTTGGTAGGACATTACTCTTATCCAATATTGAGCATATTAGAATACATTTAGCTGAGATATTACCCATGGAAAACCACTTTTTACATTTTGACCCCCTGAAAACCAATGTCAGACAATTTGCCCCACCATCAACTTCAGGTATGTTGAAGATATGTTCTTGGACAACATTTCTGAGAGATATTGGCTTTGGTTCTTGATGGCTTCAACACATCAGTTAGGTTTGCCTACTCCATAGAGTTAGCCAGCGGTCACGTGACGACCACGGAATAAACCAGTGGCTCCGAAGGCTTGTGGATGCAAGCCGCAGGCTACCACAGCTCTGAACATTTAGTCGTGAGACGTAAGTTAAACTTTCTTATACTATCGTCTTTCGTGTTGCGACACATTTTTTACGCTGACCCCCCTAAATTTCAAATTGATGCCACGGGAAAATGAAATGGAGTATGAAGCTCAAATTTTCAGGATTTTACTTTCTCATCAATATCTACCACCACACAGAAAAAGAAAAAATTGAAGAGGTGCTGCGGTGCACATCCCTGGAGTTGACATGGAATGGGCCAGACTTCATAAGTTAGACTTGGAAAATAATGAGAAAACCTATCATCAAAAGAAGGGAGGAAATGCTATTGAAGGCCGTCATGTTCTGAGGGAAGTTCGGGGAAGCCCACTCGCGCGTGAGTTCACATTTGATGCCCCACCACATTGAGTCACTTTAATCATGTTAATATTAAACCAGGCTTATGATTGACATGTATGGATTAACAAATTAGGAAACTAATTTGACACTGATTTATGTGAGATACTAGGTAGACGTATCTGCACGAAATTGTTGTAAGTTTTAATATTTAGCCGTTTTTCCACGACATAGAATTAGAAGTGATGTGTAATGACCATGATGACAGAAAGTTTATTCTATAAATGTAATTAAATTATATAATTAAAAGTTTATTGCAGAAACACATTTGAAAAATGCTGTGAAATTGTGTCCTAGTAATACGTCTCGCAAATTACACAGAAACATGAAAAATAGAAGGAAAGTGCATTACCTGCAAATCTAAGAAGCGTCACGTGAAGCCGGGATTGAAACGCTTCCCCAGTAAGACGAGAAATCCGTTTCTACCCAAGACATGAGACATGTCTCCATTTAAGACACGCATACTGCAGTTACTGTCCGTTTTCCTATACACAATACACAGAGCTCTCACAATTGACGCGTGACCTCTACAAGTAGTGTATGTAAGAAGTATAGGCAATTGCCTAGTTAACGTCACTGTGTGAAAAATAACCGGCCAATATTTAAAGTATTCTCTGAAATTCTAGAAAATATAGTTTTGTAACATGTCCTAAATTTTAGCTAATTTAGGTGTTTGGAAATATTCGCACTTTTGTGTTTTAGGAAGGATATGTAAACGACAGATAACACCAAAAATATGAAGAAATTATTTCCAATCCGTGTTAAGTCTGCAAACCATTATGCTTCTCATTTCAAGAAAGCTGGTTAACAATAAGCAGACTATTGTCTCATTTCGTAAACAAAAGCTCACACACTATTGTTACCTTGCGTTCGCTTTATAATCGTTCACCCAACTGAAACTATAATACCAGCTCATTGCTCATTGCACAGGTAAAACAGAAACATGTACGGTGTGGATTTAACCAGGAAAGATCTGATGTAACATAGTTGAGCTGTTATCTTGGTTTAATAGCTTTTAATGGGGTTTAAGTCCTGCAAAGGTCGTGGTGAATTCTACTGTAGACATGACTGCATCATGGTCTTAAATTGAATTGAAGACGTATCAATTTAACCAGTTTTCAGACACTTCTTGATGTAACAAGGGCTTGGTCTAAACATCTAAATGTTATTCAAAATATAGCACCCTATTGTCGTCACAGTATATTTTATTGGGAAAGCAACACAATATTCTTAAACCCATTCTTCCTCATCGACGACAAAAACTTCAGTTTAAAAAATGAAGAACAGAGGTCAGAAGAGGAAAAAGGTAGATGAGAAAAAGAACGAAAAAGGAAGAGAAAACAACTGGAAACTGAATTTCAATGGGGATGAAAAATTACGGAATATGAGAATACGAAGCAAATCGCTGAATGAAGATATGTCTGTCAAAATAACCAGGCGGCGGATGACATGATCGAGCCGGCTACTTGTGAAACCGCCCGGCCGTATGACATTTTCCAATATACTCGGTTAGTTTTGCGGGGTTCATTATCGAACCCCAACGGTTTTAGCTTGTATTTATATTATTTATCAACATAGGCCTATTTGTTTGTGATATTTCAAGCGTTTTAAAATTTCAAAATAATCCCATTCAATTATACGGTTGACGATGAAAATTTACTGAATTTAGAGAATGCAGTGCGGCCACCACCTGAAAATAACATTCAAAATGAGGAAGATTTCAGAGGAGGGTCTGAATGTAATACAGAAGGGTAAAAAATGGGGAAGAAGAAAGACAGGGAAAAGAAAACTAAAGAGGAAATACATAAATAATTGTGGTTCAGTTTTGTTTTTCTTTCTGTTTTTTGTATGTTAATTTTGATCACACTTCCCCGCATATAAGAATCTTTACTGTCGTTGAAAATATGGCGCCAGTTATGCTTATAAAGTTATCAGATGAGATACAAAATAATATTTAAGACATGTTTTCAAATAAATGAAAGGTCAGTCTTAAAGTAGTGCATACCCGATGCGTGATGCAACAAATGCAACGGATTTTCTGGGTTGTGGCTATTATTTCCGCCAGTATTTTTAGTCTTTAACAGTTTAAGAATGGTAATAAGAACAGGCGGAAAATCTTTAAGGAATATAAGGACAGAGTAGATAATAAATATCATAATAATTTTAAACCTATGGCATTGTTATATTGACCAATATCCTCACAAAAGTACATATATACTAACAAATCACTGATAACACTTTTTAAACACTTCAACGCGCTTATTTTTTTACTTTTCACTTACAAGTATAGAAGGCGTTGCTTACGATTAACCATGTTAACACTAGATGAGTTGACTTCTGACGTCAATGCCTGGCAGTATTCGCACGCATCATCAGGCGGCGGATGACATGATCGAGCCGGCAACTCGTGAAACCGCCCGGCCGTATGGCATTTTCCATATACTCGGTTAGTTTTGTGGGGTTCATTATCGAACCCCAACGGTTTTAGCTTGTTTTTATATTGTTCATCAACATAGGCCTATTTGTTTGTGATATTTCAAGCGTTTTAAAATTTCAAAATAATCCCATTCAATTACACGGTTGACGATGAAAATTTACTGAATTTAGGGACTGCACGTCATACACCACCTGCGCATCATCACAGGGCTCGTGTTTTTAAAACTCCCGTCACATCACAATAAGGCTATTGAATAGTGTAGTTGTTGCACGGGGTTCACTCAAGCATATCGATATACCAGTCCCTTGCCTTTGTTGATAAACATGGAGGTCAACTCATCTTTATAATAAGGGTATTAACACACCAAAATTATATCAGCATTGCATGGTCATGAGTGTTTATTTAATAGAAAGTGTCCAAAAACAGCTGATTTGGTGATAAACTATTATACCTGCAACTGCAGGTCATAGTTAATGGTTAGAAGAATCATGCTTTGAGACCTACGGCAGATAATATTTTGAAGGTAAAGCAAAGAGACAGGTTGACCCATATTGCAAAAATGGTGTCTTGGCACAAGGGTATAATAGAGTATTGCAATCAGATGTCATCAACAATAAGACACAATGATTACGCTGAATTAAGACCTTCAGCTAGTCATATAATGTATATCATGAAGACGCAAAAATCTTGGTCCTAGAACTGGACATGTCTGGCATCGGAGACCTAAGTGATTTGGATGTGTCTTGAAGATACCGGAGTATTCTCAGGCAACACTATGGACCACAATGGCCTCATCCCAATGGCATAGTTAAATAACCTCAATTAAACAACCATGGTGCAAAATTTGACCTCAAATTTCAGAGTATGAGTTTTTGTACCCAAATTTTCAAAGTTCATTCAATGAATGTGCAAATGTATTGGGGTTAAAGAACTGTGCCTTGATAGATGAGCATGTTGTGGATCCTAGTGCAAGGCACGCGACTTTACTGAAAAAGTGTCTCACAAGCTGGGCTCACGTGACGCCCTTAAAATTGTGTCTTAGTCAAGACGAACGTGTCTATTATTTTCTATTGTTGAAGGTATTTCGTAGGAAACGATATTTACATGCAACATGAACAGATGAAGTATTATGCGGGTTGCACATGAGAAACCAGGTATCAACTATATTGATATAAAGGACGTTGGACGCTTTCGCACTGCGGTTTCGGGGCTTGCTCTTTGTTGCTCTTTGCTCAAGGCCATTTCTACATCTATAGGTGAATGAGCTCGAAAAGGGCATACCGCACGACTATTTGGTGTGGACTAAATATCACATAAGTGTACTCAGGGAATGTGGCAGGGCTTCAGCTTTTTTAGTAGTCGCCTAGTCATCACCAAATAGTTGCGACTACGACGATTATGACGACTACTTGGATGTGTAATTAAATCCCTAGGTAAAGTGCCAAACTGCACGAATAAGTCAGGTATGTTACCTCAAAAGAGCGTATGGTGAAGTACAATATCTGCATTCTTATACTACGTGATTTAAGATAACGATATACAGTAAAGACACGTATTATAATAGACATAGAAGTTGGACAAACTTCTAATAGAATATATCTTAATCTTCTGCTCAACAAAACTGACGAAAATGTTTTCGGCGACTCGGACTGGGAGAAAACCGTTGACCAAAAAAACACATTATTTTGATTGTAAGAAATATTTGGAAATTAGAATCATCAATCGTGACTGAAAAAAAAAAAAAGCCAATGGGTTCAATGATATGGCCCTTTGTTTAAATGTTTATCTGAATGTTGTCTTGACATTAGCTGTTCCAGCATTTAAGTTTAATAAAAATTCCTTTAAAAAAGGAATGGGACGCCCAATGGGAGCTTTGATGTGATGTGCTAAAATCTGGGTGGGGGTCACTCCCACTTTGGAGGTGACGCGCATGTAGGGCTGTTAAGACCCGCTTTTTCACCATCGCTGTCAGCAAAAGACCCCATTACCAGCATGCTCTGTCACCCAAAGACTCATACTTGTCCTTTAGATCTGTCACCCAAAGAGCTAGACCCTTAAATTTCCATCTGAACAGCAACGAGTCGCCTATCACTGGTTTTGTCAATTCTTTTGAAATAGCAAAGCCATTTAAGCTCATTTAAAGCCATTTAGAACTAGAAATTCAATTTTCAAGGCTTCTTTTGGCTCTCATCATCTAGAGTGGTCTATGGTGGGGAAAGGCCATATGATCAGGTCAAACTTCTAAAAACGCTAGCAACACCATGAAGATCTGACCCAGAGTTCCTTGTGATAATCTGATAGACAACCTAATTGATACCTAACGGCAGATGTTATTTTGATGGCAAATCTAGAGAGACAAGTTGTCCCGGCTGGAAGTTAAGGTGGTTTGTCTATCTTATAACTAGAAAATGTAATTACAACCGGTTGACGGCTATAAGCAGGCTTGTTGACAGTGCTCTGAAATAGTCAAGTTGTCTTTAGAATTCACAAGATTCTTGTTGGCTAATTCTCCGGCGCACTGACTCGACAGCAATTAAATTTAAAACCGAATTGATTAATTTGTTTTCCGCGGGACGCTTTGATATTGGGCTCACAGGGAAGGTGTGTGAGGGATGATCATTTGATCCTGTTTAATCCTTTTCAATAAGCTTCTGAATTTTTAAGTGGAAAAGCAATGCCAATCCTTAAGGAATGTCTGCAATGGCAAGTCAAACGAGGGGGCGATTTTTTTTGGCACGTCAAGGGGGGGGGTGACATTTTTGGAACACCATTAATTTAGCAAATTACATCCTCCTCGGGACACATTAAATACAGACTGTAATGATAAAAATTATACAATTGTAATTTTTGCTTTGTAGAAAAAAAACCAAACAGATCATGGCAATAATGTTATGTGCAGTGGACTTAGTAACATCTTGGCTAACAGAAAAACTTAACCTGGTTTCTTTAATACTAGTTCGGGCTGAAACGTATGCTCAATTAACTGAATCGTCCAGAAAACGAGAAAACGAGCCACTTTTGACATATTTGCACATACCAGGCTTGCATTGCGTAAAATCGACTTTCATGATTAGCAATTGCATTTTTGCTTTTCAGAAAAAAAAGGCCATGGCATAAATGTGATATGTAGTAGAATCTGCAATATTACTTGGCTACAGACAAATCTTACTTTATTTCATTCCTAGTTCAGGTTCAAAGACTATGTCCGATTTTATTTAATCGCCCGAGTTGGGTCACTTTTAGCCATGTTTGCAAAAGTTTGTGCCGCATAAAATGAACTCTCATGCTTATCGTCAAATATTTCAGAACAAAACAAAGGTTTTTCATGTTTTTCTTTCACTTAATTGATATTAGTAGATAAATAGTATGATATTTATTTCAAATTTATAAATTAAAACTCCACTTCAAAACCCCCATTGTATAAAATTACCCATCTTAAGAGCGCTGACCCAGATGGCTCATGATTCAACTCAATTCAGTCTCACTTTTGCTACACAAAGACACGAAAGTGGCCCAAGCTGTTTTAGGACTACTTTACACAATTGACCATATCTTCGCTTGTAGACCACCGAATTTTTTTGAAACAAAACTTATGTAGTAGCTTAAGGGAAGGGGTATGAACGTGTGGACAGTATTTATTGTGGGACATTAGAGCACATCAGACATCTCGAATTGCATTCTGAATACGAAGAATGTCCTTCTTATATCAAATAATTTAGATTTTTTGAAATTTGCAATGTAATACACATTTTATGGCAAATCATTAAAAATTGATATTTTTGATATTTAACAGTACTTGAAGTAAACTTTATAAATCTGATGATTTATACTTAAAGTGTATGTAAGTGGGATGAAAAGCCGACGATCAATTGAACATTTTGACCTTTCGTATTGAAGATATGGATTTTTTCCCCAAAACACCAAAAAAAAGGTCTTTTTGGGAAAAAATCCATATCTTCAATATAAAAGGTCAAAATTTTCAATTGATCGTCGGCTTTTCCTCCCAGCTACATACACTTTAAGAATATATCATTAGATTTATAAAATTTATTTCGAGGACTGTTGTATATCAAAAGTTTGAAAAATATCAAATTTTAATAATTTGTCATAAAATTTGTATTATATCGTGAATTTCAAAAATGAAAATTATTTGATATCAGAAAGACATGCTTCGTATTCAGAATGCAATTCGATACGTCTGAGGTGCTCTCATGTCCCACAAAAAAATACTGTCGAAACGCCATAAACGCTCATTCTAGATCCCTTAAGAAATTACCTTGACGACTAAATAAATTCAATACAATCAGTAAGTGACATGTTTGCCTAATACTATTTTCTATCTTGTATAGATTTTTTTGTTACAACCTGTATTACACAGAGGTGATATCCCTATCGACTCCCTGAAGTCTCGAACATATCTTGGACCGATACCGCTCAATCTCTCCGCGCCGCTACCATAGTAACAATTAAATCAGTCTCGCATCTTTCATTAAATTTAACAGAAAATATTGCTCTGTTTAAAACTGAAGGAACTCACAAAGACTATCATAACAAAATATAATTCCATTTCATTATTGCTATGATTAAAGTATTAAATCAATGGGGAATGAAGGCTGCATACGAACAGATGAAAAGGGGAGACGCCTGGCCAAATCGGTTTTTTTCGTGTGAACTTGACACATATCCGGTTTGTTAGAGTGAAAAAAGTTTCATGAAACAGGTCGATACATGTATTATAGCTCCCGCTTGTATTATCACTGATTATTGTAAGAAACTTGGAGTGTATAGTAAAAACACGCGTTCAGTACAAGGTTGAACGTTCTTTTAAAAACAGGTTGTCCAGTTGAAAATCAGCTCCGGGAATCAAGGACAACCAGGATCTCTGAGAGCTTATGAGCAATGGTATCTTGGGATGGAAAGTAAATCGGGCTTGAAAGGTTAAATAATTTGTCATAGAATTTTATTAAAGGGCAGCTATGATGGCAATAATCATAATTGATAATTATTATTGTGACTATCATCGATATTAGCAACACAAGCCTAATAAATAATAGGCATACACTCTTAGAAATCACCGTTTTTTACGGCACAAACCGTAAAAATTTACGGTAATTTACCGTAAACTACTATTTCTCTACAAATAGGCATGCTAGTACCGCAATTTGATTATTTTGTAATGTGTTGCATCGTCCACATTTTTCAAATAGGAAACAGCCGTATTTGTCTTGACAGATTGTGTTTGAAGACTACTTCATATAATTTATCGAGTAGATTTATGGCGCTACTGTAATTTTAACGGAAAAACGTTGACAATAGAACTGCCAGGTATTTTACCGTAAAAAACGGGCTTTCTACACTAAACCGCATACCATACATTTTACGGCAATATATCGTAAATATGCTAATTTTTCTGTAAAATACTTGTTAAATCATCGTTTTTACGGGAAAAAGGTTGGCAATAGAACTGCCAGGTATTTTACCGTAAAATTTACGGAACATTTCTAACAGTGTACGCAAGTTATTGAACTTCAGATATTATAAAGCACTTACAATTTATATGCACGTCTCCGTTTTTAGAACGATTAGCCTTGGGTGCTTAAACTACGAGACTAGACGGATGAAAATAAAATTAATGTGACCAATCAGATGGTGAAATTTTCATATACACGCCCAGCCCACCCCCGCCCGTACGTGCACCCCAGTCCACCACAGACAAGCACCATTTCAAGCAAAGGAGCTCATAATCATTGCACCGCCCCGTATTATTATTACAATGGAAAAATAAAACGGTGAGTTGTATTCCGTGCCATGCACATCATCAGTTTTTAGTGGGTATGCTTCCCCGGAATTCGGAAATGGTGGATCTTCGGAGCAGCTGCAAACGGCAAAATCAAGGGCCTCTTTGGCTTTCTTGGTACAAATCGCCTAAAACCCCAGAAATTTGAGGGTCATAGGGTCTTTGAGGACCGAATCCATCAAAATCAGTCTTCCAACGCTCTATCTTGGCGAAATACAGGGGTTTGTCGGAGGCTGCGCGGTCCAAAACCAGTGGTATTTCTGGGGATGGTCATTCCCCCCCCCCATATGCATATGTGCATACTTCAGTTATGTACCTAATCATGTTTAACTTAATTTAGAACTAGATTATGTCGAGTGTTCTTGCCAGAAAGGTGTTAATAATTATAAGCCTAGGCCTATACCATTCTGTGACAGAAGAATTAAAATTAATTTTTAAATTTAATAGATTATATAATCCTCTTAACACATTAACCTCACAGCAAAATATTAAAATCTCATGATAGATTTGTGGTGAATATCATGTAGGCCTTCATTGTGCGGTTTTTGATGACATAACTGTCTAACACTTAGTAACTGTGAATAGAATTTTGGATTTGTCTGCATAATATTCACAGATAAGTTTGTCCAGATCTCAATTTTTTAATTTTTTATTTCATCTGATTTGTTCCAAGCTAATTCGCACCGACTGTAATTCGCACCGACTGTATTATGAAGAGCTTATTTCCAAACCGTGTAAAGTCCACAAACCCATGTATCTGATTTCCCTGTGCGATATTGCAATGGGTTGCGACAGCTAAAGGTATTATAATTTCAGTTGGATACATCATTACAAAGCAAACAGTGGATGGACGCACAGTAACAATACTCTGTGAGGCCTTTGTTTCCCAAATGAGAACAATACTCTGCATATTGTTATGCAGCATTGTGATGGTAAATAATAGCTTGTTGATGGTACAATTCCTTTGTTGGTAATGTCAAACTTGTCAAAGTAATTGTGATTGTATCACACAAGTAAATGAGACACACGGGGTTGTGGACTTAACGTGGTTTGGAAATAAGCTCTTCATAATTATATAAAGCATGTACATTTTACAGTGAATGCAAGTGCTATACGTAATGACTGCACATTTCCATTCGGTAACCTTATTCACATTCACCTACATATGGCTTTATTGAATTCCGGATATTTGCTTGTATCAAACGGGTAATTTTGTCATGTTTTATTTAAACTTGAACTCGTATTTTGATTTGTTGAGTGGGTGTTTAGGTCGCTCACTATATTATGAGCTGATATATTTACGTAGTACGAGGAACCCATACCGTACTTAGCTCTGCTAGTACGGTATGGGAGGATCTGTTTGCAGAAAGCTTACGCAACGTAATTTCAATTAGAGCAATTACGAAAACATACACCTAAACGTTCATGTTTGAAATTGTAATTAATACTCCATTATGAATCCAGAAAAAAAAGTTTTCCAGAGCACACAATTCCAATGCAACTTCAACTTTTAGTGCCGTAAATATGAAATATCACATGATCAGGTGTCACGTGGTACATTCAGCTCTGTGGCAAAGCGATGACGTCACTTGTTTAGGCTGTTTTATGACTTTGATTTTTAGTGCCGTAAGCTTGCACGTACCGAATTTTTTAGATGCGTTTTTCATCTTTTTGGTGATTGTACATACAATGCAGCATATGGTTCTTTTCATAAGGAACGCAGGATTAGTTTGATGGACAATTTAGAGTGAGTATATGTGCAATTTACTGACAATCGACGCATTAAAACTGAGATGCCTCTTCTGTGCAAACTTAAAATAGGGCAGCATCAATAACGAAAATGTCATACCGATAAATGACACGTCTGTTTTGCCCGGTTTTTTTAAGTTTGCCTTGCGAACTAATATTTACGTCGAAGAACCTGTTTTGACAACTTTGACTGTATGACGCCAGAGCGGAGGGATTGCCGAATAGGGTGCAACTCTACTAGTCTTATTACAAGACTGCCCTACCCCAACCAGAAACCCTAACCCTAAAATTTGAAATTGAATTCGATGCAAAAGTTTTGAGTTGAGGCTTTCCAAATGGGCGTTACACTTTTAAAAGATTATCTTTTATCATGTTTATAATCAACAAAAAATATTTGCAAACTCAGCTTTACAAAGGCACAGGCCTAGATTTCCTAATTTCATTCATGTTGCATACACGAAACCATTCGTTGATACCCGGGGATGATTATGTTAATTTTCTGATCAATTTAAAGCTTATGCCTGTCAAGAAATATAGTGACTAATTAATTTACAGCAGCCCTAGATAATGAGTTTAATTGTTTTGACCCTTTCGTAAGACCAATCAGAGTACCTGGATATTTGAGACGAGTAGGATGTCCATGATGACAGGAGACATGTTTTTGTCCAGTTTAAGCCATTTAACTAAAAAATGCACTAAACTTAATACATTGGTCTTTGGTTTTCATAGGAAAATGTACCAAGGAAACCAATACTCGCTTTTATACTTCCATAGGCCAATAAGCGAAAGTATTGGGCGGAAAAGGCATACGTTTATATCAAGTCTTGGAGTCTCATAGAACCCACTGTCTTCTTGTGTGTCAGCTTTATCTCAATATTTGCTCTCCTCCAATCCGCTATAAGCAATGATTTATATAGGGTAGTGTTTTGCTTTAGCCATCAGAATTATGATATTAGATTGGAGATTTTAAAGATTATTTACAGATATCAAACCTATTAAGATTCCCTTTAATTGAAAAGTGTTTTTGTCTTAGTGTTGCTTGGTTGGCCCGACCGAGGTTTTAACCTAAAACCACGAAGAAAATATTCCAAAATGTTTGAGAAAGTTGATCAGACAACGCATTTAACATTGCGTGTAAACACACGAAGAGCGCCAATAAGGTGCATTTAGGTATATGCAGTGACCATTTAGGTATATGCAGTGACCATGGTGACCATGTTCAAAAGTGAAATAATTTGGCAAATTTATTACTGAACTTATTGCCGGACTTACTGATGCCACTGTTACAAAATATTTATATATATTATTGTCATGATTGCAATATATGCCTACATTTTTTTTCTTTTCTTTTTTTGAGAAGTATGTTCCGTTTAGATTTTTCATTACGGACCCACGGCAGCTGAAGGGAGTATCCCATCATGCATAGTCAATCTGCTTGCTCCATATAGCAAATACATACAAAACATAAGTAAGAGTTTTAAATATTGAGAGCTATGGATAGTTTCACAATACTTTAGACTGTTAGAGATCATATTTTTGACTTAGAATAAATAGAATCCCGTGTTGTGAAAATGAGTGCTATTGGCCTTTGAATTTGATCGAAGAGAGAGTAGTACTATACACTTTTGAATAGCTTTCCTGTCAATGCACATTATTCCCATCGCAGATGACAAGGCAATTTAAGGCACGAATCTATCTCTGATTAATTTTTGAGGACACCACCAGAGGCCATTTTATGTATGCCAATGTCACGTCACTGTCTCATCGTGTTGTCATTCGACACGTCAATGTTGCTCTAATATTGTCCACACTTTCTTATTTATTTATTTTGAATTTGAAGAGGCAGATTCAGAATGATTATGCAGAAATATGAAAGAAAAAAGATCAGACCTTCAAAACAGACATAAGATATTTTTTTATATATCCACAATCCTACAAACGTATCTCTTCAGTGTGACGTTTTCTTAGGCCAAAAAAACACATGTTTGTTTCCTGTAGCAGGTCTAAAAAGTAAAATGCGAAGTGCTGGGTTTTTTTAATCCATGTCTTAAAATGAAAAAAAAATACCCTTTTCGCTGCAAATTGGATTGGGAATTTACAGTGGGTTTCTCTGACACACACACAAAAAGAATCATATTTCTTCATAATTATTCACGAATATTTATATTGTTTATTTGTTGTGTAATTTGTAAATGTTTACTCCAGTAGTGTTTTAAATTATTTTTTGCGATTTTTCCCGGTTTTTTTTCTTTTCTTATTTTTCTTTGTAAGTGAACAAAAAATTCAAATGCGCACATAAGTCGTCAAAAACGAAATGCGCGCGCTACAGGACACAAACTTGTGTTTTTTTTGCCTTATATAAATAAAAACAATTTTAAAAGTATATGATCAACGATTTGTAAATCAGTGTTTACAGTTTGGAAATCCAATGTGTATTACAGGAGTTATGATCAGATTTCCATTAATAAGGCAATACTTAGTCATCCAATTAGATAGTATTTATTATTAAACGGAAATAATTTAAAGATTCAATATCAATCGTACACCTAAGTAATAGCCTGTGTGAATGATATCGCTACAGGTGTGATGATGCCTAACATTTTGTGCATGTGACGCCGGGGTGTGATACAGACCAGCTAACTTGATCCTTCCATGCGCAGCATTATTTGTACGTCTTGTTGGGACCATGGATGTTGGGACTGACGGTCTGTTACCTTCAAAATAATGCAAATCAATTGGTCAAGTTTGATAATTAGGATTTCCATGCGTCCCACGGCTCAGAGGGCTCAAATTTAGAGTTGGGTTAGGATTAGTGCTTAGATTGGAGGATTTAGGACTGATATTAATAGATTAAGGGACAAATTAGATTAACAAGCTTCGAAATTTTAAGCATAAGTCAGATGGTGTCGCGATAGGGCCTCATGTAAATATCGTAGTCATGACTTCATCCCGGGCACTGCATTTTTAGTCATACTAGACAAAACAATGAAAAAGCTTGCGAAACCGATGTTTCCTTCGTGTAATTACTAACAATGACACTTTAATACCACCTGGTTTCACGATTATAATGACTAATGTGTATTTAAGAGTACTAATTGTTGTAATACAATGTAATGCAACAGGTTCAGTGCAATATCTGGCTAATTGACCATGTTGACCTTGATAAACATACTGCATCTCGTCCACCGAATAACACAGCTGTCCGCGTGGCCAAGACGCGTGTCTTTGTTTGTATTTACCATGTAACCATGTTCACCTGGTTTACCTTTTTTTTAAATCTGTCATGTCCATGTCTGTACATTGTAAAGGTTGTACCATAGCAAGCTTTCGGCAATGTACATGTACAGTCAGTCTAGTCTGAAGTACAAAGTACCGACGCGGACGCAAAATTGTGCCTACTTTGAAGGCACGCCTACCTGCAACAGAGACGCGCTGTTTACACGCTGTATACGCGCGCGTTGTCACTTTGTACTTCGGAGTGGACAAACTGTAGCATCCTTGCAATAGACATGTCTCCAACAGTAGAAAGCATTGACAAATGGATAACAAATGCCTTGGAGGCTCATTGAATTGGTTGAAGACATATTATGCTCTACCGTGACATATTTTCTACCATACCATGTTCAAAAAGAAACACAAAGTCAAGACGTGTCTAAAACCATTTGCCACGTTTATATTGTGGACGTGTCTTGCATGGAGAAATGACTTTTGTCTTAACATTGGGAGATGTCTTGCGTGTGGACCTGACTTTGTGTCTTATTGGAGAATCGTATCACGGTCTCACAATACAGTTCATGTCTTTGATCGCGTTTTTAGGCGAGACACGTCATCTATTTATGATGTTGTTTATAGGTCTAGTTACAAGACACTCTTGCTAGACATTATTGTCGCAGGCAATATATTAAACATCTCGAAATATTGACGCCACAGCGTACATTTAAATCAATGTAACCCAAGATTTGAAAGTTGCAGTAAATTCTATTGATTTTGTATTCAGTATGATGGAAGGAAATCCGTGTAATGATATCTAAGTGTTTTTTTGTATTGTTGTAAGTGCACCGTTCAAATCTGGACCTCACTGCACTACATTAAATTGACCAGTGTTTTATTTTTTTTTCTGGGTTATCGTATTAAATGAGGTTACAAAATGCGCAGAAATAAATTCTGCTTCCAACGCATGTTTTTGAATAATAGCTATTATTTAAGGAGGGTTAGTTATTTTTTTGAGATGTTTATGACGTGGCGACCATTACAACAAACATCTGACCCATTGCTGACCTTTTTTAAACTTTGAGTGACATAATGCAGCCATGTAAATTCGAATATCAAAGAATTTCATTTATGTATCATCACTGATCATTAACAGTGTCTTTTATACCATTCTTAAATGCAAATCCGAGCAAATTTGACAACCACGATATTGGAAAGTCCTCTCAAGACCTGATTTCTTGAACATAGACGTCCAAGCACCATTTCATCTGAGGTTTCCAAACACATAATGACTCACCAGACCACAACGTTGACCTGGACAAAGTCCGAATTTTGGATAGGGAGCCCCGTTGGTTCGACCATCCACATCAGGGTCAAACAACCATCTCTGAACAAGGACGGAGGCCGCTACAAGTTACCAAAGGTCTATGACCCGATTATTACTTCACACTTCAAGAGTGCTCGATCGGGTCATTACGCTGACGAAGGCTGTGGTAGCAACAGCTGAAGATTACGGAAAATCTTTAAATCTTTCTATAAAGTGATTGCTATTCATGTTCTTTGCAATATAATTTAGACCTGGATGATGAAACACGTCCAATAGGTCAGAAGAACTATATACAGATTGAAATACTCTGTAATAAGTGTAATAGGGTTTACTAGTAAAAAAATACTACACCTGCTGCGTATGAATATATCAAACTGCAATGGACAGAAACTAGATGAATACATCAAACAATCATTTAAGCTTTTACAATCACGAGACATATGACTATGATTTAAGAAAACAGCTTCAATGCGATCTGTAATCAGTGTGTCTTTTTTTCCTTTTTTTTTTGCCCCAGATTATTTACGTTTGATTTTCAGGTTTAAAGAAACCGTCACATTTGTTGCGGTCAGCTTTGCGCGGACTCTGTATTTTGCTCTCCTATCGCTTCTT
This sequence comes from Amphiura filiformis, assembly GCF_039555335.1. NCBI lineage: Eukaryota > Metazoa > Echinodermata > Ophiuroidea > Amphilepidida > Amphiuridae > Amphiura > Amphiura filiformis. Next base: position 46,509,745 of record NC_092634.1, read on the forward strand.
CTCTTCCTTTTCTGGAAGTTCCGCTTACCCCATCGAATGCAAAGTTCACATGAGAGATAACATGATGACAATGCCGATGTCATGTATGTGATGACAACATAGACAGGAAAGAATGCCATGCATGCTAAATAAAAACACAACTATTACAATGATAACATGGATAACATGCCATTAGTGAGAAGAATTGTGGCTTGCTTACAAATCGCCACCCTTGTCGTTCATGTCATAAACCATTACCATGATTACCATGAATAAGACATCACATTTTCTTAAGACATGGCACACTAAATAGTGACGTGATTTCAGAGAAAAGTGTGAGTGTCTCTTTGATAATGATTAATGTTAACATGACAAGAAAGGTTGAACAAAGTGCAAGACATCCCCATTTATACAAAAATCAAGCTTGGAAGAAAATCAAGACACCCATAATTTGTTCAATAATGAGAGAATCTTTGAAAATAACCCTGACATTAAATAAAAAGTATTTATAGCTGCAGATTCATTTTGTTCGAAATTCTGTTCCAGGTTTTTTTTACAATCGTAATGAGTCATTTCACTACATTTTGCTAAATGATGAAGATCCTGCTAATATTGTAAAAAACAAACAGGCTAGAATAGAACTACACAGTGTACACAGGCTCTCTTTTGGATAAGTAGTTTTCCAACACTTCGTTTCAAATGTTTGTACAATATTGACAATTGAAGAGGGTGCGAATAGTGGTTAGTGGCGTCAGTTTTCAATAAATGTTTAGTGCTGCAGAATGGTTGAACCATTTGTGCAATTTACCGGCAAGGCACAGAAATTATACTGATGTAGCTCTTTGGACCATGTGGACCAAATATAAAATCCTTCCCAGATGGCGGGAAAAGGTAATACAATTTTATACAGGGTATGGTAAAGCAGTATTAAAGTTTAATTTAATAACTTTCATTTCATTAAGAAATGTACTGCACTGGCTAAAATTAATATTGAAAACAATATGACTAATGTCATCCCACTCGCTTTAAACTTTAGTTTAAAGCTGACATTTTTATGTTTCTTTTGTGGTCGTTTTTTATTCTTTTTCTCTTTATTTCCCATTTTGTATCTTTAAGCACACATTATAAAATGACCAGCATTCTGTTAGAAAGTTTTAACTTAACTTTTAATAGCTCCAGCTATTTGCTAAGTAATCTTATTATTCCGACTCCAAAATGTTTTAACTTGAAAAATAAATTGAAAGTTTTGAATTTCCTAAAAATATCATATCATTTCATTTGTTTGTTATACGGATAATACTGTACGTAACTGGCAATAACTAAAGGAAACATTATCCAACAACGTGTTCACTAGGCGACCAGATGATGTCTTTTGACCAATTAGCATGAAAAGACACTGATGAAATAGTACAACTCTTACGGAATGATTCGCAATCGGAAACAGAATGATTCTTTTAAATTCCTATTTGTCGTACACTCTGAGAAATTTTTTTTTTTAAAAAGCGTTCCTAGTCTGTCCACCGTGGGGAACCTTTAAAGGTTCTTCAAAGAACCATTAAAGGTTCTCCAATGGGTATTTAGAACCCCTTTTGATTCTATCGGGAACCTTTTTGGATTCTTGGACGTAATAAAGAACCCTCGTTTCCTGAGGGTGCTCCCTCAGGACAAAAAGGACTTCAGTTTGAAATTCACCAAACGGTCACCATTAGAAATCCGGTTGAATAGTGCAATTAAGAGACTGTAGAGGAAGGAAGGGCGAATTATAATATTCACGTATTCAGTCCAAGGTTATTATTACTAAAAATATTGGATGTCAAAATAAAACAATACAAAAGGATAATTAGTCGCATAATTATATCATGGTCGAGTTTTATGTTAGAGTTTTGAACATGTTGAATGTATTCTTTGTTAATTTGTGTGATGGGTGCATTTTCATTTGAGTAAATGGGTGTAGCTCTCCCAAACACTTGCATGTGATTCTGTCCCCGGGATTCTCAGTGTCTTTCAGATCTCACACCACCAAATCAGAGTCCCATAGAGATATGTGCTAAATTTGCCTTAAGAAAACGTCATTTTTTTCTTCACAGGAGCGACTCAGTTTTAAGCGACAGCTATGATGGTTGAAATCAGCCCTTGCCTGATCCCTCTGGCTGGGAAAAAATATAGGTTGACCGTCATTATTTTTTACGACTGGCCCTCGAAGTCTGCGATGTCTGGGAATTGCCTATTTTAGAGGCAAAACCACGCCAGTGTTTCTGTAAAGAAAAGGCTGCTTAAAATCATTAAAAGTTATTTGATCTCTCCCATCTGTGGTACACTTGCAGGAATTAATATTACTAATCATGACCAATCCAAATTTGGCTAAAATTATGCAAATTTCTGCTCATTTTAATGCTCAAATTAACCATATAATTCTAATTTGGTGTTGTGAAATCTGAACTCTTTTCCTTTTGTCATTGGCGTCTTAGGCATGAACCCCCTATATCCCTCCAAACATCGTAACAGTCGGCCTAGTATTATCGTGAGAATATTCCAATCAGAGCATATTGATCGCGATATTGAACACTTTATTGTGACATTAATATCATTCATAATCATTGTTTATACATTTTATTCATAAAACATGGATTTACAAATTTTACAACACGGATTACAACACGGAAAATAGATTTTAGAAAACGGTAAACTTCGGACTCTATTAAATTTAAAGATTTAAACCGTCTAATATGTTAGAACTATATTTTTTGGCACCTGAGTCCTTCTGCCACCATGTCCGATGGGGTCTTCAAATTGAAATTTACAAGTTTGCAGGTTCGTGCGCCGTGCTCTATTTTAGACTGTTACATGCAGAAAAGAAACGTTAATATTAATTGATGACGAGGTATGAGACAAGAAATCCACTACACAAACGGGTTAAATTTAGCACGTATTAGAGCTTTAGCCCTGTGATAACCCAGTCTTGTCTTTGTAATTCTAAACAAATTAATGGAATCTATTTTTGAATCTTGGAAGCGTCATAACAAGTCTGTCTGTCCCAAGTGTACGTTGTCTTATATCACAGTTATTTCAAATTATAATTAGATTTTATTGTTTCCCAAACTTAATTATGTTTATGTTGATAATTAGTTTCCCTTCGACCACAGCGCTGGGGTCAAATAAGGATAAGCTACCTGTCAGTTGTAGTGTTTTGCTTTGCAATCACCGGAAACACTAGGTGTATAAAGGTAATGTTTTAGCCGCTGTCGTGCATCTATCGTCTCATATAACACGGGTGACATCATTATTTTCAGTAAAACAACGAGGCGAAAAGATGGTGTGTCGCCCGTGTAATATGAGACGATAGATGCACGACAGCGGCTAAAACAATACCTCTATTCTATTTATATTGTTATACCATAGACACTGCTTCTCATGTTAAACATACTGGAGCAATACAACTCAAAATTTGTAAACATGATAAGTTTAGGTACTACACCCTGGCCAATTTGTGCCTATTTTTGCATTTTTCTCAAAAATTATAGCGCATTGGTGACAAGTAAGATATGTATATTATAGGGCAAGGACTACAACTACTGCACTGGAAATTTTATTTCAGCACAGACAACAGTTGTGAAGTTACAGTAAACAATGAGGGAAAATAAATATTTGATCAATAAATCAATAACTACTTGTCTTGAGTCACTGAAATTCCAGTGTAGTAACTGGACTCCTTGCTCCTATAATATACATAACTTTTGTTACCAGTGTGTTATTAGTTTTTGAGAAAAATGCAAAAATAGTCACAAATTTATCAAGGGGTGTAGTACCACCTTAAATGGTAGGCTTTTAAGATATAAAACAGAACAATTGGATCTTTTTAAAGAAGCAAGTGGAACAATTTGCAAATCAGCACCTTAAACAAAGAGAAAAAAAACCCACAAAAACAAATCCCTTCAAGATAGATAACCAATAATAAATAAATAAATAAATAAATAAATAAATAAATAAATAAATAAATAAATAAATAAATAAATAAATAAATAAATAAATAAATAAGTAAATAAATATATTATTATTAGTGAAATTACCACATCGTAATACAAATTTGTTTCGTATGGATGGTTTTATTTAAGTAAATAAATAAATAAATAAATAAATGAATGAATAATTAAATAAAGAAATCAAAATGAATAAATGAATAAATGAATGAATTATTAAAAATAAATAAAAATTGATAAAGAAAGAAAGAAAGAAAGAAAGAAAAAAAGAAAGAAAAAAAGAAAAAGAAAAAAAGAAAGAAAGAAAGAAAGAAAAAAGAAATAAAGAAAGAAATAGATAAAGAAATATTCTCTTTTGTGCTTTTAGTGCTCCCTGCCAGCAGACCTCAGTTTTGTTGTTTTGTTCCAATTTTGTTGTTGCTTGCCAAATGAATAAAATAAAAAATAAAAATAAAGAAATATTTATAAATTTTATTTTATACTTTAACAAAAGTTTTAAGGTTGACTGAACTCAGCAGCATTTACGAAGGTAGTAACTGTAGTATACACATAACATTAACAAAAGTGACAAGATCAACGCAGGATATGGTCTATTTGGAGCGGCGTCATGCCAATTGGATGTCATTTGGCGTGTTACTATGATTAGGGCCTCAATATTTCCTTGTTTGTTTATTAATTTAATATTTATATGTCACTAGTATCAGATTTAATCACATGTAACCATCGTTGACGGGAATCAAAAACAACAAAACAACCTAAGGCGTTTTACTTAAGGTAATTGAAGATTTTAGAAGAAATGGGTACACAAAAAGAAATGTTTACATAACGTTATGTACGTATAGCTCATAATTAAGTAAAATTTACCTCAGAACTCTGTAATATTTACCAAAATATGTAATTTTTTGATTAATTTTAGTAAAATTAATTATTTTTTTTACACAATTTGCATAAAGGTTTACCTAAAATACCGACTGCTATATATGCGAGACATATAAGAAGAGAATGAGAGAATGATAAAAATAACTGCACTTCATGGAAGCAAATGTTCAATATTATTGAACATTTGGCGTGTTACTATGATTAGGGCCTCAATATTTCCTTGTTTGTTTATTAATTTAATATTTATATGCCACTAGTATCATATTTAATTACATGTAACCATCGTTGACGGGAATCAAAAACAACTAGACATAGCTGTGGTCTAAGACCACAAAAACAGCCGTGTGGTGACCCCAGGGGCTATTTTAACGTGCCTCACTGTCACGTACGTGACGAGATAAAATATTCGTGCAGTGACAATTAACCATCCGTGTAGATAGTTTTAATAGTAGACAATGGTAGAGCCTTTCTTACGGTCACATTCAGGTAAAAATTTCCATTTTTTAATTTTTGAAACGCACTCTACTTCATCAACACTTTTATCTCATTGCACGAACGTGACGGTGAGGCACGTTAAAATAGCCCCTGGGTGACCCCTTAATGACCTTTGACCTCAAAATCTACGAAAATAGGCATTGGCTTATGTCAATGTACGTGTGCACATACACCAGGCACAAAAAGAAACTCGTCAGTTATATTCATCCTTGCTGTTTAATAACTTGATAATTTTGGATTATTCTGAAATATACATTTTGTTAATTGGACTTTTCTTTCTCATTTGACACCCTGTTCGTGAACATTGAGCAAGAATTGACCAAGGTATGCGCCTCCAAACTCTCAAACCCCAAAATAAAAAGTTGCAATTTTAACGATTCAATTGTGCCTGTTACACTGTGTGCTTTATTGATTGGCCCGTGGTGCTTGTGTGCAATACAACGATGCGTTCCCATTCAAAATCGTTGAAAATGCAACTTTTGATTTTGGGGTTTGAGGCTTTGGAGGCGCATATCTTGGTCAATTCTTGTTCGTTTTTCACGAACAGGGTGTCAAATGAGAAAGTAAAGTCCAATTAACAACATATAAATTTCAGAATAATCAAACATTATCAAGTTATTGAACAGCAAGGATGAATATAACTGACGAGTTTCTTTTTGTGCCTGGTGTAGTATCACTCTTATGTTATGTGACGCATGTCAGTGCTAGAGCAAATGTAATGGTCGACAGAAGAAGATGAAGACGAAGAAAGAACCTGTAAGAAAAAAGACACAGCGTGACGTTTTCTCTTAATATTATGGAACATTTACTTCCATAAAGTAAATAGCTTATTCGCAAAAGGTTATACAAGAGCTTACAAGGTTATCAGAAAACGTTTAAATGTTGGGTTATACAAAGGGTATATAAGGGTATAAAACATGTTCATAACATTCAGAAACAATTTTTAGAAAACTGATTCCAAAATATTCTAACATAATGTTATTTAAGTGTTGGCAAAATATTTGGCAAAAGTGTTTGCAAAAAATATTTTATAATAACATTTTGACAACATTATAAAAAATGTAAAAATTGTAGTGTGTTTTCGTACAAAACGTTTCAATACGTTTTAATGACCATTACAACCCGACATTTAATGTTATTAAAACGTTTTTACCAAAACCAAATATATAAGGCCAAGTAAAATAAAAAACATGTTTCACGTCCGAGTTTTTGAAAAAAGGAGGAAGAGGGGGCTTTTTATTTTCTATTTTTTATTGCAAAATCGGTGTAAATACCCATATTTAGCGCTATTTTAGCGTATACAATAATGCCTTATTTGTTGTTCTGAGAGGTAGCCCCCCTCTAATTATCACAAAACCTTCCAAAAGTGTTTCTTGCATATTAGCAAGGCTATAGAAAGCATCTACTTTCTAGACATATTTCTTGAAAAGTTATAACTGAATTTCAAAAAATAAAAAAATAATTGAAGAAACCTCAAAAAAGGAAGCGGGAGGGGACGTGAAACATGTTTATTTTTTATTTGGACTAACACGTTAAAAATGTTTTACAAATCAAAGGCCGCCAAAACGGATAAAGTCATGGAGTAAGCTCGTATCACCTTGCACACTGTCGCAGGTCCTATCACCTCCCGTGTGACACAGTGCCAACGCCCAAAATATACGGAGTGCTAATTTTTTAAGCATATCTGTTTGTCATTTTTAAATTGAGCGGATAATACCTATTTAATATATCTAATGTGGGTGAATGCGATTGTTATTACAAGAATTGCACTCTAGGGGGAAATATGAAGGAAAAACCAAAATAAAATCAGAACTTTAGAAGGAAGGACTTACAGATAAGCTTAGCGTATTATCGCTGAGGTTGTTCAAGAGTGGCAAGGAAGTTATACTAATTATTAGTAACTATAATTCTGACTAAAATTTCACTAGCACCCACGTACCCACACCCAACCGCTATCTAGTGTACGCAAATGCTGGAACAACTGAAATAATATGAAAACAAATAAAATCATAACAAAACCTATATAAAATAAACCCACGTGTATATATGATTTTGATAGCTTTGGTTTGGAGTAATTTGCTTTGTAAGAGCCGGGATTAGATTTATAATCAAGGGTGCGGTTTAGATTTAATTTCAGACAAATTATTGAATATTCTGCATGGGTATCGAGTATTAGGTATTAGCCATGTAGTTGCTTCTTTTAATTGTGACATGTTTGTCTTTGTTTAGGATATACAGGGGTGAACATAACTTGTACCTTAATTCTCCGGCCTCCTCGTTGATCTATGCTATCCTAACTTGACATGTGATACTACAGTGAATTTACTGCTACCACGGCACCAAATCTTGTTTTGATTGTGAAGTCATCTACCAAAACGTCAAAATCATGTCAATTTATGTTTACTTTATTTTAGGCCAGAGTTTTAAAACCACGAGGTAATTTTTAATTTTTAATTATTTATTATTTTCTTTATTTTGAAAAGAGTGGTCACAGCCCAATATCAACAGTACATTTTGGCGCTGCGGATTTAATTATATTGCAATTATGGTTGATTTTATACATTGATAATAAATAATACAAGGTGTTCTTTAATTGTTCAGCATCATAATTAGGATGATCAAAGTAAGAAAGTAGCAAATTGTCATTTAAGAGAGAATATGTCAAATAAAAAGCAAATAATTAAATATTTTGCAATTCTCAATTTTGGATACGGGAGGGAAACAGTAAACTCAAAAATCAATCGTGAAGGGCCTAAAATGAGGTTAACATAAATTGATATGATTTTGACGTTTTGGTAGATGACTTCAAAATCAAAACAAAATTTGATGCCGTGGTAGCAGTAAATTCACTGTAGTATCACATGTTTGAAGTAAGGATAGCATAGATAGTGTCAACGAGGAGGCCGAAGAATTAAGGTACAAGTTATGTTCACCCCTGTATATCCTAAACAAAGACAAACATGTCAAAATGGAAACAAGCAACTAATACTATACGGGCTTAGAGGTAAGTTCGTGGTAAGCTCATTAACTCGATACCCAGATTATTCAATAATTTTTCTGAAATTGAATCTAAACTGCACCCTTAATTATAAATCTAATCCCGGCTCTTAAAGCAAATTACTCCAAACATGCCAAACCAAAGCTATCAAAATCATTATAGGCCTATTTTCATCACTTGTTCTAGTGCACTTTTGTATTCCCATTGATCCTTGTTGTTTTTGCAGGTTTAGCACTTCTGTGGGCCTTGGAACTGGTAATTTTTGGCTATCGAACTTTGCCTACTTCTTTATGCCTACATTTGCTGTTTTTGTCCCCCCCCCACCCCAGTATATTGTCTAGTCTGCAATTTACTTGTTTCCACACATGTTGGTCAGTGTTGGTGTACCTTGCATTTGTCTTTCCTTTTGTTCATATTCAAGGTATCCTCTTGTATCACATTAGAGAATGAATTTGGAGAAAACCTTCTGATAATTACAAACACTCGCTGAGCAGCAAGACCTTCCCTCTAAGCTTTTAATCCGATAAGCTGATTATCTATTTGTTTTCATGAATTGGAAGACATTCTTTGATGTATTACTGAGCTCAATCATCTGAAATTACTGGAGCGTGAGCCACCCAGCATAGTATTTTATTAACAGAAGGTTTTCTCCAAATTAATTTCCTAATGATTTATTGATCCTTGATGTGTTTTGTGTCCTCGTCCGTTGGATTCACTATTGCCCACTTTTTTTGGCCTTTTGGTGTCATTTCAATTTATAAACATGCAATTAAGCAAGCATATCTTAATAAGAGGCAACAATATAAAGTTACAGAACAGAAGTTGAGGTTGATGTATAACTGATTGAATCAACAATTCCAAAGTTTGTAGAGCCCGAACTTTCGATGCTAGCAGGATTTTTATCAAAGAATAAAGATCCTGCTAAATCGGAAGCTCCTCTAAAACATTTAAATTTGACAGACTATGTTTGTGGATAAACAAGTTTCCAACAGCTTGCTTTTTACCTGAATCATTTTACAGATACCAAAGATGTTTTTGTTGTAATCTGAATTAAATAAAGATTTAATTTACAAATGACACCTTTGGCGGCGATTTAATTTTGCTTTTCAATTTTAATATATACCTTTCTTTGTACAGAGTTGGGTTGGGGGATTATTATTTTACTCATCAGTGGGCGAAAATCGTCTCACTTGTGGGCAAAGGTGGTTTTTTTTTCAAAAAAAACCTCCCATGACTCACTCCCCTAGAAATCAAATGGTGCACCCAATTCTGTAATCCTTCAATGACCCTATAATCTTCATGCATTGTTCTTAAAAGGTATTCAGTAAAAAAAATTGAACGATATTATAATTGAAGACCGAATTGAAAAGACTAGTTTGCGTATGACGTCCTGTCAACCAGACCAAAAATGCCGTACTGCGCAGGTCAGTAACCAATCACGTCGCGCCTTTGCCCTGACGTCAGACGCAAACTAGTCTTTTTAATTCGGTCTTCAATTATAATCCATCACTCATCAAGAAATTGTTTGGTGTCATATACGATAATTTCATCATAATTATGATATCTTTCTCCTCTATCGTTACGAAATTGTAGAAATATGTTGGCAAAAATCCAAGGTCAGATAAAGAACATTGGACCAAAAAAATACAAAAGGTCAAAATTTTGGCAAAATTCCCACATTAAGTAATATGCAACTTTGATCTGCTGATGCACTTTCCCCGTTTAAAGAGAATGACCAAGTTTCATTTAAAAGTTAAAGAAAATTGTGTCTTTTTGAAACTAAGACAAGAATGTTGGTATTCTTGTCTCAGTTTAGAACCATCTCCATAAAACCTCAAAATAAAGAGGTGTAAAATTGTTAAGTTGCCGATTTAAGGTGGTACTACACCCTTGATAAATGTGTGACTATTTTTGCAACTTTCTCAAAAACTAATAACACACTGGTAACAAAAGTTATGTATATTATAGGGGCAAGGAATCCAGTTACTTCCCTGGAATTTCAGTGACTCAAGACATCGGTACGTTATTTATGAAGAAGAGAGGTACCGCTAGAATGTGCAGTTATTTTTTTTAGAAAAATGCAAAATTAGTCACAAAATTTATCAGGGGGTGTAGTACCACCTTAAGTGCATCATAAACGTAAGACGAGTGGAGCCATAAGGGTAACCATGGTAACGGATCAGTGAGTGATCAGTTTTGTTCGCTCGTTCGGTATATCCATATCTGTTGTATAACTAAACTCCTCAACAAAAGTCTGGAAAGTTTTTTCAAGCATCTAAACTATTCTCAACTTTTGATTATTGTGGTGCTTGGAAAAACTTTGTGGTCGCCTGCGCCGCAGTCGAATGAAATAATTAACACATTTATTTTGCCTTGGCCATTCTGGTATATAAGACAGCAAAATAAGCTCGCAATACGCAAGTGAATCAGAATCCAGCTGGTTAAATTCATTTCAGTACAGGCACACATTACAAATGTTTTCAGTTCCTATGTTACGTATGTCAAAGGAAATTGACTTCAATTATGAAGAGAAGTTGGTAACCATGGTTTACTTAAGGTTAACATTAAATAATGTACGATCTTATAATAAATGTTGTAATTTGTACATGTCCTGTTAATTACACACGTGGCACTCATAATACATTAATATACCCAATTACTATAGTATGCCTTTGGAGGTGATGCCCGAGAGGTGATGCGAAGACTAGACATGCTGGAGGATAAGGAGAACAGAGGGAAGATAGTTGGAGATAACAACAGAGGAAGAGAGGTCGATCCTTCATGTAATTATTTCGTGTAATCTAATCTTAACTCTAACCCTAATCCTAACCCTAATCATAACCCTAATCCTAACCCTAACCCTAACCCTAAACTAACCCTAACCTTAACCCTAACCCTAATTTCGTGTAAAATTACATGAAGGAATAACCGGCAGAGGAGAGGGCATATTGCTCTGATGGGGTCCATTCCCACAACCTTTGTAGTTAAAACCAATACAAGGGACTTGCACAATTGGCTTCTCAACTTAATTAAAAGTACCGTGACTGTCATTTTCTGGCGAAGTATTTTTCTCTCATTTGTATACATGTTGATAACAATGAGGGTCACTGCATTGTATTATTACAATATCAAACTAGGAAACTGAGGTTTCACAAAATCCGTTTTATTAAATCCCTGATAGGTTATACAGTTTCAATAGATTTCTATGGATACTAGTTTATATCACCCTAAATATAGAGATTAGTGTATAAAGGATATAAAACAGGTGACGATGATATTTTACGATTATTAAATAAATGTTCTGAAATCATTCGTCATACTTGAAGGTCATGCAATGAAATTGTTTTCAATCCAGGGCAAAGCGAAAGAGAGGAAACAAATATAACAAGCAACACAATAACGACTGAAATGTTATAAAATATCGAAAATCCATTCTATTTGACTTCAAATAAACACTTGTCCTTTACAGAAGAAGTTAAAACATATGTTTGTAAAATACACTGTAAACCCGTGGTTATATAGGAGTTAAATATATTCTATAATTATCAGAGTGTTGATTTGTAAGTATGTTTAAACCTAAAAGTTCCTGAATACCGTAAAACCTCGATAGTTAGCATATGCACTTACTATCGAGCGCTTTTAAAACATGCAAACATGCAGTACCCCATCCACAAAAGTGTAAAGGGTTTTGAGCAAATCATCGATACACATAGTTATACGAACAAGTAAACCTGCACATTTTGTCTCAACCCCATTAGCTCAGATAGTAAGCAGACGATGCTAAATATCGGGTTTTTACGGTATACGTTTAAAAATTACTAACGATTGTGTAACACTAAGTTGTATATCACGCTTTACTATAGTAATAAGCCTGGGTGATACATGAAAGTTAGAGATATTTTGTTTTTAAACCATCTGAAAAGCTACTTTAAGGGGGTACTACACCCATTGATTTTTTTTTGCATTTTTTTGCATTTTGTGAAGAAATTACAAAATTTATTGGTGGCATCGGTATCAATGTAGCTTACTGCTTTTGAAGATAGAAGCCAAAAGGAGGTACATCACTGATGATTTAAATTCACTTCATTTTGGAAAGCTTACTATCAACGGATTTCGTTAAAATTTTGGATATGTGTTGCTAACACATTAGGGAAATAATGTTGATATGTAAAATGGGAATAAGTGGTCCCTGATTTCTTTTATGACTTCATGAACTTGGTGCTCCACAACTATCAAAAAACGAACCGGTTAAAATGCTTCTATTTTCAATGTCGAGCTATATTTTGTATTTTGAACTTGCAACACTATGTCACTGAAACTTAATTAAGCTTATAGGTAACAGGTTACCACAACCACACTACAGCAATGTTGAAAAAGATTGTATTTTTGTCACCTATACCACCATATTAGGTAGTTTTCCGTAAGCTTCATTTTTGTGATTTTTTTAACTATTTTATATTTATTTGCCCAATCCAACTTAACTAGGCAATCTAAATTGTACTCAGCATTTACATCCCAAGGTATTTTAGTATATCCACCTCACACATTTCCATTATATATCCAGTAACAGACAAAATATCAAAATTGATGCCTCATTATGACATGTATGATATCACAGACTATCACATGTATTCCAAATTGATGCCTGAATTTGACCTGAACCAATTGACCTATAACCTGACCTTTGATGACCTTATAGCCTTTTTTAATCTCTTTTCCTAACAACATATTATAGAAGATACATACATGGTGTAGTATTAAATTGTCTATGTGGAAGAGATTATTTAGGCCTATTTAATTTATTCAGTGTTATAATCAGTGAGTATATTTCTATAGATAGTATAACAAAGGATTTAATGTATACTATTCATGTATTCTACTTGGACATGTTCAATAGAATAAATTATGGTTTGTTATGAAACACACATCTCAGTTACCAGGATACAGTAAACAAAAAAATATATAGGGCTAAAATGATTTTGATTTTCTAAAATGGTTTAAAACCACTTTTTATGTAGAGATATTTTATAAGTTCAGGACATGAGATGATGAACATATTTATATACTTTATAAATTTGCAACAACAAAAAGAAGATGGGTACTGATGAAAATCAGGGTATTAAATCGCCTTAAAATCACTGAAAATAGTTACATATTAAAAACATGTGCAATTTTTGGACTTGGTGTTTTGCAATTTGCATGCATGTTTTACTAACTAGATTGACTGCATTCAAGTAAAATTTATCCTTAAATTTTGAAGTGATTTATACAAAGTTCTGCAACTAGTCCATCGATCGTTGTTGCACTTCCTCCATCTCAAAATTATATATAATTATAATGTCACACAATATATCAAAATATACAAATATTACCATTCTGCCCAAAACAGCAGGTAAGTACTAGTCTCTTCGTAATGAATCACAACAATGTCACGTTTTTTCAAAGAACTTCGTATAAACCGTAAGGAGTGTGATTGGGTGTTTTAAATGGAGGCGGCGAACCTTTGTACCATGATGCCATGCGCGGTGGTAAGTAATCCGGATCATACTCCTGTTTATAAGTGCTATAGCTACTGGCATGACTGACATCCGAATTCACACGGCTAAGTCCATTTAAAGCTGGATTATCTATATGGATAGGTTTCTGATTGTTATGCTGATAATCCGATTGTAAATATTCGAATTTATAGGGATCGCTTTCGATGCTTGAATTATATGGAGTATTGCAATCAATGTTGTGTTTGTTGCCATGATCTTGATGAGAACATTCGCAAGAATATTGGGGATGAGGATGATGAGGATGATGATGATGGTGATTATGGAGAGAAAGTTCGTGAGAATAATCCGGCTCACGGGATTCAGATAGTCCCTCATTATTTCGATTATCACCATTGGGACGATAGGCTTGGCTTGGATGATAAATCGGATTGTTGCTAAAAACTGCCTCCGGATGATACAATGTCGGATCATGAAAATTTATTTCTGGTGGAGGTAGTTGATCAAGATCAATGGTCCAATTTTCTGAATTAACTGGTGGAAGGGAGCCACCATAAATGTGCTCTTGTGGATAAAATGGTTCAACTGTAAAATCAACTTGGTTGCTACCAAATACAAGTTCCGAGTTGCAGCTACTAGCACTAGGATCCTGATATCGTGGTTCTAACATGGTTACTCCTGGTGGTCCTGCCACAATAGAATGCGCGGGAAATTTATTGAGATTTGCATGCATCTCTTCATAGGTACTATCCATACATAGTTCAGGTAGACTTAGAGGTATTGGATCAGATATGTCTGGTTTTGGTATTTCCTTCTGTACTCTAGTCCGACATTTAAGTCCTAATGTTAAACCTAGCAGGATAACGCTTATCAGAGCTCCACTGCATATGAGTATTAAACCTGTAAACAACGACGGCTTTTTACCAAATTTACTCTCTTCATTACGCAATATTTCATTTGGTAGCAAGCCCCCGATATCAATCGGTGGTCCAGTCACAAAAGACTCGTTAAAGCGATTTGCAGTTGTTGCTGCTGTTGTTGAGCTAATTTCTGACGTTGTGTGCAGTTCTGATGGTGTATTGCTCTTAGTAGTGGTCTCTTGATCATGTTGTACAGTAGGAAAACTTTGTAGAATATCCACTGGAATGTCAATTTCACGAACAAGTCCGACATCAGTTTCATGCCTTATCCCATTCCATTTCGCGTGAAGTATTTTCCAATCTGGATTATTCATGTCAGGAACAACTAGCCTCTTACCTGGATTACCACGACGTCCTGTTGATGCAATATTTGACGGAGGACGTTTCCTCACGTTGGGATCATCGCCCTGTGCGATAAAAGTTGGCTTTTTGCCTACTCTTAGAACCGTTTCAATATCTTTGCGACCTATCTGATCAGAATAGATAACACAAGTCACTAGAATACCACTGTCACTGTTGGAGACGTTAGTAATGCTTAGCTCTTTACCATCATATTTAAATAAGTATCTATTTTGAGACAAAGGAGGGTATATAGTCCACGCTAATCTTCTACCGTCAGAAGATTTTGAATCCTTTGGAGGACAATTGAATTTTGCATCCTCACTTACTTTGACCCAAAGAGAATTTTCTTCTTCTTCGTAAAAAACTGGTGGTAATGTTGGAGGAGGAAGAGGCTTTCGCACACGAAGAGAACCAATAGTACAAGTTTCGGTCTCAACAGTTCCATCGCGAAGTGAGAAATACATAGCGCATGTGAATGTGGCTTCCAAAGTCTCTCCGTCATTAGGTTTAATACGATGTCTTAATTTACGTAATTTTGCGGTGTCATTCTTCAAGGACCGAGAATCTGTCGCTACGCTTATTCCATTTTCTTGTAACTCCAATGATCGCGACCACTCGGCGTCACGAACTGAACACCCCACTGCAACGGATGTCTCAGTTGTTACAAAACCATCTGAATCAACATCAGGTGGCTCAAAGCAACGTAGTTTGGGTTTATTCCACCTTTCTATCACAGTAATCGAAGCTGCTTTTGATTTTCGCATTCTACGTTGGTTATGATCACCAAATTCGATGATGTAGCACTGGTGCGCACCAGCATCGCCAAAAGTAACATTTCGGATTTCCAGATGGAATTCCACACGGTCGTCAAATGTGTACTTCCGTATGGAATACCTATCCATTTTGTCGCTAACGAGCACCTCAAGACCACTGGTCTGGAAACTATCTTCCTTCATCCATGCAACCACCTGATTGTCCCTCACAAAATTTACGCTACAATGGAGTCTCGCAGTTTTACCTTCTTGAACGGTGATATTTGTAGGTTCTGAAAGGAAACTTGGTAATCCGATGGTAGATTGTTCTCCTGTATTATATCGCACTTGACACAACATAATGCTTACTGCAAGAGCTATTCTGGAATAAAACTTGAGCGCAGTTCCAAATTTATCCTGGAAAATGTATCTCGACGCCATTGTCTGTGAATGTACGTGTATATCTTCTTCTGCATAAATGATATAAGTTCACAGAGAAGCGGTCTGAGTAACTACTGACACAGATTTTGAAAAAGTGCAGACAAGAATGCTTAAGTGGAAGTACAACGTATCCGAAGTTTTGACACAATGACTATGATATTAGTCATTCGGTTGATTTGAAAGTCGGCAATTGAATGATGGCAATGTCTGTCATTGAACTGAGCTAGATATAACCACAGTATGATCCATTGGACTATTATAATGTAGGTCCGGTCTCGTGTTTGCTGTGCCGATGAAAGTAGAGGTGATCTAGCCCTGATATACTGCTGTCACTTCGTATTTTACATTTTGGCTTTAGTTTGGATCACGTGTCGAGTTGTGACAGTAGTGACGTCACGATGTGTAAAGACTTCTGATTGGTGCATATCCGGCTGTATACAAATTCACGGGCTGCAATTATTATGTGTATATGTTATTAATTATGAATTGTTGGTATATTTTTGTGGCATTTTATGTTTATGAAAATATCAAGGAAGTGCTTATTTAATGTAATCATACTTAATTATCTTACATTCTGAACATGCAAAATTTAATTTCAGAGTCAAGTTAGAAAAGACCGGAACACTTTCCTCCAAAATTTGCAGTTTCAAATAAAGTTTGAAATCTGCCAGATTATCAGTTAATTTAAAGGGTTTTCTTGAGCCTGTTTTATAATAGAATTATAAAATGATACCCATACGAACATGTTGAAAATAATACCATTTGACATATGCTCAAAGGATGTACCATTTAATATTTTCCATGGGGCTGGAAGGTTTTTTTAAAAATAGAATTATAAAATGATACCCATATTCATTGAACATGTTGAAAATATCACTAACAGTACATTGATTAAATAATTAAGGTTAAAAAAAACTTAACAAGTTCGCTGCCTTCGTTTTTGTCCTATGAAAATTTATGGAATATGGAATTTTAAAATTTGATTCCCATTTAGGTCGAACTTAAGGATTAGGGTTGAGTTACGTTTCATTTAGTAAAATATAACATATATTTTTAATTTAAATCATTTCCGTATTTTACTAAAATCTGGAGTTGTGCATAAAACTCAGATTATAGTAATGATCATGATCTGAGACTAATATAGGTACATTAGTCATGATGGTTTGAATTTGATTATTATCCTTGACAAAAATATTATGAAAATTATGAACAAGTCATTGCTTGTGATGAGACATTGCTAGGAAGAAATTAAATTATGCATGGGCGTGGGCAAGACACGTCGCGGAGTCTATCCGATAATGTCCATTATAATATTATAACGTATTGCATAAAATTTTGAAATTATTTGCAAATTGTGGAAATTAATTTACAAGGATTGTCGCCATTTAGACCTGGTTAATTAGCATATAGTCTAATGTCTGTCTATAATGTTATGACAGCTTTACTCAACAGACAAATGGAATACTTCCAATAAAAACAAAACTATATCTTAGAAAACATGTTTCGAAAAGGGTTCTCCTGTCCCCCCGGGTTCTTCTGTTGTCCTCCCGGGAGCATTCTTCAAAGTATATGAACAAAGAATGTAAAGAAATGTTCTTCAAAGATCCATTAAGGGGGTACTACACCCCTGGCCAATTTTGTGCCTATTGTTGCATTTTTCTCAAAAATTATAGCGCATTGGTGGTAAGTAAGATATGTATATTATAGGGGCAAGGACTACAACTACTGTACTGAAAATTCAGCAACTCAAGGCAAGTAGTTATTGATTTATTGATCAAATATTGGTTTCCCCTCATTTTTGATTGTAACTCCACAACTGTTGTCTGTGCTGAAATAAAATTTCCAGTGCAGTAGTTGTAGTCCTTGCCCCTATAATATACAATCTTACTTGTCACCAATGCGCTTTAATTTTTGAGAAAAATGCAAAAATAGGCACAAAATTGGGCAGGGGTGTAGCACCCCCTTAATGTTATCCAAATGGTCTGGTTCTATAAGGAACCTTTTGGGGTTCTTGAACATATTATAAAGAACCCCATGTTTCCAAGAGGGCTCCATATGTGACAATTCTTTTCCAAGACTGTAGTTCACAGTATGTCAGTTTGAACATTCTAAGGGATGAAATCAAAACTCGACCGTACCGGCGGCGGTCAAACCGCGTTCCATTGTTTAGGAAAATATAATCCGGCTCCAACCGGACGGAACCGCTAGGAACCGGCGGTCGACAGCCGGTCGAGTTTGATTTCATCCTAAAACACCTTCTTAAGGGCTCGGATAGCGACGTTTGCACAGTATTTTTGTGGAACCTGAGAGTACATCAGGCACACCAAATTGCATTCTGAATACGCGGAATATCATACTGATATCAAATAATTTAGAATTTTTGAAATTCGCGATATAATACAAATTTTAAAACAAACGATTAAAAAATAATATTTTTGACATTAAAGTACATTAAAGTGTATGTAGCTGAGTTCATTCAGTGTGGAACGTGTTTTCAAAAAGCTAAAAAATGGTCATTCAGTGTGAACTGCTAAAAATTGGGTTCATTGATGGTATTTCCAATTGTTCAAAAATATTTAATTTGTCAAGTTTAATTCAATTTTAGTTCAAAATGTTTAATTTCACTCTATTTTGGCTCAAAACATCGTGTTTTTTGAGCTAAAACGGATGATAAAACGGGATCATTTGGTGTAGCTTCCATACATTATATTATAATGGCATTGGATGTAAGCTTTTGAAAAAGGGGCTCTAGCTCTATTGACAGGCATATGACGCGTTCCAATGCGAGTGCCCCACCCGCTTTCTATGTATGTATATAACTCTGAGCGTAGCTTGGATATTTATAACCATAAGCTTACACTCAAGTTCACAACATAAATTCTTAAGTTAAATTTCCTGAGTATGAATAGCATGTCCGATTATTTCAATGATGGAAGTTACACATTAACAAGTTTTAAACATCAGACACTAGCAATGTTAGCGAATACTGACCTTGAAATAACATAACAATACCTTTCATATTATGCATGCACCTGCGTATATCAGCTGTTATGCCTATCTAATTGTTTTTTGCCGTTTAAGGGCTGGGGTATGAACGTTTGGACAGTATTTATTTTGGGACATTAGAGCACATCAGACATATCGAATTGCATTCTGAATACGAAGAATGTCATTCTGATATCAAATAATTTTGATTTTTGAAATTCGCAATTTAATACACATTTTATGGCAAATCATTAAAATTGATATTTTGATATTTAACAGTACTTGAAGTAAACTTGATAAATCTGATGATTTATACTTAAAGTGTATGTAGGTGGGATGAAAAGCCGACGATCAATTGAAAATTTTGACCTTTCGTATTGAAGATATGGATTTTTTTTTCCCAAAACACAAAAAAAAATTAGGTCTTTTTTGGAAAAAAATCCATATCTTCAATATGAAAGGTCAAAATGTTCAATTGACCGTCGGCTTTTCCTTCCTGCTACATACACTTTAAGAATATATCATTAGATTTATATAATTTACTTCGAGGACTGTTATATATCCAAAATTTGAAAAATATCAATTTTTTATAATTTGTCATAAAATTTGTATTATATTGTGATTTTCAAAAAATGAAAATTATTTGATATCAGAAAGACATGCTTCGTATTCAGAATGCAATTCGATAGGTCTGAGGTGCTCTCATATCCCACAAAAAATACTGTCGAAACGCAATAAACGCTCATTTTAGATCCCTTAAGTTGTGTGCAATGTGGATGCGTTCCGTACATTCCGCACCTTGTAGGATTTAACTGAAAATTTAATTAAACGTACAATTTCCGTCAAATTTAAATTTTGTTATTCTTTATTCAAAATGTCGAAATGATATTAGTAATAACTGTTGGGAAGGGTTGCTGTCTATTTTGAGTTGAAATAACAAGGTAAATTGAAAGAAATCCCACTGGTTATGTTGGCCCTTTAACATGCAGTTCTATGGCAGGACATAAAGTCATAATAAAAAAATTTATGTCGAACTTTGCTCTGTTGACCTACAAAGACAACAAATTTGGCCGATTCATTTTAGGTGCAAGTTGGGACATGTGTAAATATTACAAATATGCAAAAAAATCAGGTTTGAAAAAAATTGACCAATTTCATATTATAAGATCGTACATTATGGCTTTAAGAATTACCATTGATCTATTACCAAAAATCTATTATTTTGGGCAATGTAGCTGTCTTGTACCACCTTGTTTCATGTTTCAAATGGTCAACTGTTCATTCGCGGCGGTCTATATTCAGGTGAAATATTTGTCATTCAGTTTGCCATAGAAGTATAGCCTAGTGATGTAACAGGATTAATTACCATAGCGATAGGTGAAAACAATTTTTAAATGTATTGCCCTGCACTAAGTATAAGTAAACTGCACTCATCACCTGTCTTGTCGGTGCATGTGTTCAATGATAGATTGAATACATCAAATATCGCTCTTTTCGAAGACACTAGTCGTACAGGTGCGAGTGAAGCGTACATGGACTCTACATAATGTGAAATTTAGGTCTTTATGCCTATTCTCTGATAATCAATGGTGCGATGCAGACCTGGGATGCAGTGTTACACACCGACATCGCCTGGCTAATAATTACTTTCTCTGCAGAGATACTAAAATCAATACCCGGGATCGATACACGTGAATGTCCTATGCACGAGTTTGATATGAGACGAAAATCTTCGGATACCGGGGTAGAAAATGATGAATATCTCCCATAAATGATTTCGTATAAAGAAACCAGATATGGTTCCTTGCACTTGAATATATATTTTGAACAGATATGATAGTCGTTAGCTTGCGTCTTGAGAATAATTCTGATTTATATATGCCGAATTATATAGCGCAGTGTATAGGCCAATCGTGTAGGTAGTCTAAAAGCATATGACCTATGTCGTACCATGCTTGACTAACACACAGCGAGGTCAGTCACCGGCCTAATCGGGGCTATTGTCAGTAGCCTTAGTCAGATGTCCTTCGGCCCATTATGCGACTCAAAACTATTAAACAGGTCGATACAAAATGGCCATGCGTGGCGGTGGATTCAACCTACCATGGCGATTTCTGCCATGAAGATATCGGGGCGATGACACTGTGTGTTACAGCGTACGTCTAGTGCAGGGCAATACCAAGTTCACAAATTGAATCCTAGCATGATGCAGTCATGTCTACAGTAGAATTCAATTCGACCTTTGCAGGACTTAAACCCCATTAAAAGCTATTAAACCAAGATTGAAAACTCATTGAAAACAGCTCAACTGATTAAATCATATCTTCTCTGGTTAAATACACACAACATATGTGTCTGCTTTACACGTACAATGGAGCAATGAGCTGGGATTATACTTTCAGTTGGGTGAACGATTATAAAGCAAGCGCTAGAGAACAATTGTGTGTGGTCTTTGTTTACGAAATGAGACAATACGTGCTTATTGTTAACCAGCGTTCTTGAAAATGAGAAACATGGTGGTTTGCAGACTTCACGGTTTGGAAATAATTTCTTCATATTTTTTGGTGTTATCTGTCGTTTACATATCCTTCCTAAAACACCAAATTTAGGACATGTTACAATACTATATTGTCTAGAATTTTAGAAGAGTACTTTTAATATTGGCCGGTTATTTTTCACACAGCGACGTTAACTAGGCAATGTACTATTACCTATAACATTAACCAAAACACCAAAGTACGCATATTTCCAAACATCTAAATTAGCTAAAAATTTAGGACATGTTACAAAACTATATTTTCTAGAATTTTAGAAGAGTACTTTTAATATTGGCCGGTTATTTTTCACACAGCGACGTTAACTAGGCAATGTACTATTACCTATAACATTAACTAAAACACCAAAGTACGCATATTTCCAAACATCTAAATTAGCTAAAAATTTAGGACATGTTACAAAACTATATTTTCTAGAACTTTAGAAGAGTACTTTTAATATTGGCGATTATTTTTCACACAGCGACGTTAACTAGGCATATCCCCATACTTTTAACGTAGGCTATTTGTAGAGGTCACGCGTCAATGGGAAAGAGCACTGTGTATTGTGTATAGGAAAACGGACAGTAACTGCAGTATGGTGTGTCAGCTTTATTTGTCTCAATATTTGAGTACAAACACCGTTTATTAAAGTTGATGTTAATGTGTGTGCAGTGATCGGGGCACCATTAAATAATAATTTTATAGCATACTTTGATGATTGCACACGTCACGTCAAAATGCTGCCTGCTAAGTTCACCATGAAATGATTTTATGATAAACGTCTGTGAACAAGGCAATACAAACTTTGTTCAAACCTGCAAACAGCACTCATGTTTTTTGAAAACTATAGGGAATTTGCTCAAATTATGTTTATATCTAAACTCAAACATGTCAATTTAAGGTGGTACTACACCTCTTCAATTGATAAATTGGTTACTATTTTTGCATTTTTCTCAAAAAATAATAACACACTGGTAACAAAAGTTATGTATATTATAGGGGCAAGGAATCCAGTTACTACACTGGAATTTAAGTGACTCAAGAAAAGCGGTACGTTATTTATGATAAGAAAAGATGTACCGCTAGAATGTACCTCATTTCTTAACATATATAATGAACCACTTGTTTTGAATCACTGAAATTTCAGTGAAGTAATTGGATTCCTTGCCCCTATAATTTACATAACTTTTGTTATCAGTGTGAAGTTATTTTGTGAGAAAAATGCAAAATTAATCACAAAATGTATTGTAACATTTGTTGATGAGGACGCCCTCAATGTGTTTCAACGATTTTTACACGATTGTATTATACTTTAGGAAACTAATATAATAACCTGCAAAAATAAAGGCTTTAGGTGCTGTGGTTGTGACAAAATCCGAGATTTTGAATTATTACGATCGAAATATTAGTCGAACGCATACGGGATGTTCATAACACAGTAGGCCTACGTATGATTAGCTATTAAGAGGCGGGAAATGTTAGGCTTTTACCATTACACCGAAAAGTAGACCCACGTTAAGAGTGATATTAGTTGACCTGTCTGGTCCATATTTTGTGTGTTAATGAAAGTAGACAAAGTATAGGACTTGAATTAATAATTTTTGATGCTTCTGGCCAGATGTCACAAGACAATTATCAAAATAAAATATTTTGATATTAATCCGCGATGTTATAAGGCCCGCCGATTAAGCGCTGATCAAAGTATAATGGCGTGTGGGAAAACATCGAAAGGACTGACCTGAGACACTTTCAACGGAGTTGCTCGCATTGGCTACACATTTTATGCATTAGATTTTAATTATTAAATTTTCTTTGTATTGCCTCATCTGTTTGGGCCAAAATTAAACTAGACTTAGCTGTGGTCTAAGACCACGAACACAGCCGTGTTTTGACCCCTTACTGACCTTTGACCCCAAAATATATGAAAACCCCATAGGCATTGGCTAATGTCAATATATGCGTGCACGTGGCATTACTTTGCCATGTTATTTGTGGCAGATGGGACATTTTGAATGTTTTTCGTCTCAGACCGGAAGTGACCCTTTAATGACCTTTGACCCCAAATCTGTGTACACCCTATAGACACTGGGTAATAACAATGCATGTGTGTAAGTGGCATCACTGTCCTGCGTAATTTGTGGGAGAAGATGCATTTTAAAGGTATTTCGTTTTATACCGGAAATGACCCCTTAATGACCTTTGACCCCAAACAAAAAAATACAACATATACATTGGGTAACTGCAACTCATATGTGAACATACCGTTACTGTCCTATGTTTTCCTTCGCTAATAAAATAATTTGAAAGTATTTCGTTTTATACCGGAAGTGACCCTTTAATGACCTTTGACCCCAAATCTATGTACACCATATAGACACTGGATAATAACAATGGATGTGTGCAAGTGGCGTCACTGTTTTACGTAATTTGTAGGAGAAGATGCATTTTGAGTTGAAATCACGTTTTTGACCCCTATGACCCCTGCGTGGCCTTTGACCCCACAAGTTTCATGTGACATGTAGGGGCACGGTCAATGATCATTGTGACCAAGTTAGGTCAAAATCGATGGAAGCATGTGAGTGCTAGATCAAATGTAATGGTTGACAGAAAGAAGAAAGAAAGACTAGACTTAGCTGTGGTCTAAGACCACGAACACAGCCGTGTTGTGACCCCTTACTGACCTTTGACAACAAAATATATGAAAACCCCATAGGCATTGGCTAATGTCAATGTATGCGTGCACGTGGCATTACTTTGCCATGTTATTTGTGGCAGAAGGGACATTTTGAATGTTTTTCGTCTCAGACCGGAAGTGACCCTTTAATGACCTTTGACCCCAAATCTGTGTACACCCCATGGACACTGGGTAATAACAATGCATGTGTGTAAGTGGCATCACTGTCCTGCGTAATTTGTGGGAGAAGATGCATTTTCAAGGTATTTCGTTTTATACCGGAAATGACCCCTTAATGACCTTTGACCCCAAATAAAAAATACCATATATACATTGGTTAAAAACAATTCATGTGTGAACATACCATCACTGTCCTATGTTTTTCTTAGCTAATAAATTTTTTTGAAGATATTTCGATTTATACCGGAAGTGGCCCCTTAATGACCTTTGACCCCAAATCTGTGTACACCACATTGACACTGGGTAATAACAATGCATGTGTGCAAGTGGTGTCACTGTCCTACGTAATTTGTGGGAGAAGATGCATTTTAAAGGTATTTCGTTTTATTCCGGAAGTGACCCCTTAATGACCTTTGACCCCAAACAAAAAAATACAACATATACATTGGGTAACTGCAACTCATATGTGAACATACCGTTACTGTCCTATGTTTTCATTAGCTAATAAAATAATTTGAAAGTATTTCGTTTTAGACCGGATGTGACCCTTTAATGACCATTGACCCCAAATCTGTGTACACCATATAGACACTGGATAATAACAATGGATGTGTGCAAGTGGCGTCACTGTCCTACGTAATTTGTAGGAGAAGATGTATTTTGAGTTGAAATCACGTTTTTGACCCCTGCGACCCCTGCGTGACCTTTGACCCCACAAGTTTCATGTGACATGTAGGGCACGGTCAATGATCATTGTGACCAAGTTAGGTCAAAATCGGTGGCAGCAGGGAAGTGCCAGAGCAAATGTAATGGTTGACAGAAAGAAGAAAGAAAGAAGAAAGAAGAAGAAGAACCTGTAAGAAAAAAGACACAGCCGTGACTACCGTCACGGCTGTGTAAAGAAAGAAGAAAGAAGAAAGACTAGACTTAGCTGTGGTCTAAGACCACGAACACAGCCGTGTGGTGACCCCTTAATCACCTTTGACCCCAAAATATATGAAAACCCCATAGACATTGGCTAATGTCAATGCACGTGTCCACGTGGCATCACTTTGCTATGCTTTTGTGGCAGAAGGGCCATTTTGAAGGTATATCGTTTTATACCGGAAGTGACTCCTTACTGACCTTTGACCCCAAATGTGTGTACACCATATAGACACTGTGTTATAACAATGCATGTGTGCAAGTGGCGTCACTGTCCTACGTAATTTGTGGAAGAAGAAGCATTTTAAAGGTATTTCGTTTTATACCGGAAGTGACCCCTTAATGACCTTTGACCCCAAATACAATAATACCACATATAAACTGGGTAACCACAATTCATGTGTGAACATACCGTTACTGTCCTATGTTTTTCTTAGCAAATAAACATTTTTGATGGTTTTTCGTTTTATACCGGAAGTGACCCCTTAATGACCTTTGACCCCAAATCTGTGTACACCCCATAGACACTGGGTATTAACAATGCATGTGTGCAAGTGGCGTCTCTGTCCTACAGAATCTGTGGAAGAAGATGCATTTTAAAGGTATTTCGCTTTATACCGGAAGTGACCCCTTAATGAGATTTGACCCCAAATAAAAAAATACCACATATACATTGGGTGACTGCAGATCATGTGTGAACATACCGTTACTGTCCCATGTTTTACTTAGCTAATAAAATTTTTTGAAGGTATTTCGTTTTATACCGGAAGTGACCCCTTAATGACCTTTTGACCCCAAATCTGTGTACACCCCATAGACACTGGGTAATAACAATGCATGTGTGCAAGTGGCGTCTCTGTCCCATATAATTTGTGGAAGAAGATGCATTTTAAAGGTATTTCTTTTTATACCGGAAGTGACCCCTTAATGAGCTTTGACCCCAAATAAAAAAAATACCACATATACATTGTGTGACTGCAGATCATGTGTGAACATACCGTTACTGCGCTATGTTTTACTTAGCTAATACAAATTTTTGAAGGTTTTTCGTTTTATACCGGAAGTGACACCTTAATGACCTTTGACCCCAAATCTGTGTACACCACATAGACACTGGGTATTAGCAATGCATGTGTGCAAGTGGGGTCGCTGTCCTACGTAAATTGTGGGCAAAGATGCATTTTTAGTTGAAATCACGTTTTTGACCCCTGTGACCCATGCGTGACCTTTGACCCCACAAGTTTCATGTGACATGTAGGGGCACGGTCAATGATCATTGTGACCAAATTAGGTCAAAATCGATGTAAGCGTGTGAGTGCTAGAGCAAATGTAATGGTTGACAGAAGAAGAAGAAGAAACTAGACTTAGCTGTGGTCTAAGACCACGAACACAGCCGTGTGGTGACCCCTTAATCACCTTTGACCCCAAAATATATGAAAACCCCATAGACATTGGCTAATGTCAATGCATGTGTCCACGTGGCATCACTTTGCTATGCTTTTTGTGGCAGAAGGGGCATTTTGAAGGTATATCGTTTTATACCGAAAGGTACCCCTTACTGACCATTGACCCCAAATGTGTGTACACCATATAGACACTGTGTTATAACAATGCATGTGTGCAAGTGGCGTCACTGTCCTACGTAATTTGTGGAAGAAGCATTTTAAAGGTATTTCGTTTTATACCGGAAGTGACCCCTTAATGAGATTTGACCCCAAATAAAAAAAAAAAAAATACCACATATACATTGGGTGACTGCAGATCATGTGTGAACATACCGTTACTGTCCCATGTTTTACTTTGCTAATAACAATTTTTGAAGGTATTTCGTTTTATACCGGAAGTGACTCCTTAATGACCTTTGACCCCAAATCTGTGTACACCCCATAGACACTGGGTAATAACAATGCATGTGTGCAAGTGGCGTCTCTGTCCCACATAATTTGTGAAAGAAGATGCATTTTAAAGGTATTTCTTTTTATACCGGAAGTGACCCCTTAATGAGCTTTGACCTCAAATAAAAAAAAATACCACATATACATTTGGTGACTGTGGATCATATGTGAACATACCGTTACTGTGCTATGTTTTACTTAGCTAATAAAATTTTTGAAGGTTTTTCGTTTTATACCGGAAGTGACCCCTTAATGACCTTTGACCCCAAATCTGTGTACACCACATAGACACTGGGTAATAACAATGCATGTGTGCAAGTGGGGTCGCTATCCTACCTAAGTTGTCGGAGAAGATGCATTTTTAGTTGAAATCACGTTTTTGACCCCTATGACCCCTGCGTGACCTTTGACCCCACGAGTTTCATGTGACATGTAGGGGCACGGTCAATGATCATTGTGACCAAGTTAGGTTAAAATCGATGTAAGCATGTGAGTGCTAGAGCAAATGTAAAGGTTGACAGAAGAAAGAAAGAAAGAAAGAAAGAAAGAAAGAACTAGACTTAGCTGTGGTCTAAGACCACGAACACAGCCGTGTTATGACCCTTTAATCACCTTTGACCCCAAAATATATGAAAACCCCATATACAATTGCTAATGTCAATGCACGTGTCCATGTGGCATCACTTTGCTATGCTTTTTGTGGCAGAAGGGGAATTTTGAAGGTATGTCGTTTTATACCGGAAGTGACCCCTTACTGACCTTTGACCCCAAATGTGTGTACACCATATAGACACTGTGTTATAACAATGCATGTGTGCAAGTGGCGTCGCTGTCCTACGTAATTTGTGGACGAAGAAGCATTTTAAAGGTATTTCGTTTTATACCGGAAGTGACCCTTAATGACCTTTGACCCCAAATAAAATAATACTACATATAAACTGGGTAACCACAATTCATGTGTGAACATACGGTTACTGTCCTATGTTTTTCTTAGCAAATAAAATTTTTTGAAGGTTTTTCATTTTATACCGGAAGTGACCCCTTAATGACCTTTGACCCCAAATCTGTGTACACCCCATAGACACTGGGTAATGACAATGCATGTGTGCAAGTGGCGTCACTGTCCTACAGAATCTGTGGAAGAAGATGCATTTTAAAGGTATTTTGTTTTATACCGGAAGTGACCCCTTAATGAGCTTTGACCCCAAATAAAAAAAATACCACATATACATTGGGTGACTGCAGATCATATGTGAACATACCGTTACTGTGCTATGTTTTACTTAGCTAATAAAATTTTTTGAAGGTTTTTCGTTTTATACCGGAAGTGACCCCTTAATGACCTTTGACCCCAAATCTGTGTACACAATATAGACACTGGATAATTACAATGCATGTGTGCAAGTGGCGTCACTGTCCTACGTAATTTGTAGGAGAAGATGCATTTTGAGTTGAAATCACGTTTTTGACCCCTGTGACCCCTGCGTGACCTTTGACCCCACACGTTTCATGTGACATGTAGGGGCAGGGTCAATGATCATTGTGACCAAGTTAGGTCAAAATCGATGTAAGCATGTGAGTGCTAGAGCAAATGTAATGGTTGACAGAAGAAAGAAGAAGAAATTAGCTGTGGTCTAAGACCACGAACACAGCCGTATGGTGACCCCTTAATCACCTTTGACCCCAAAATATATGAAAACCCCATAGACATTGGCTAATGTCAATGCACGTGTCCACGTGGCATCACTTTGCTATGCTTTTTGTGGCAGAAGGGGCATTTTGAAGGTATATCGTTTTATACCGGAAGTGACCCTTACTGACCATTGACCCCAAATGTGTGTACACCATATAGACACTGTGTTATAACAATGCATGTGTGCAAGTGGCGTCACTGTCCTACGTAATTTGTCGCAGAAGATGCATTTTAAAGGTATTTCGTTTTATACCGGAAGTGACCCCTTAATGACCTTTGACCCCAAATAAAATAATACCACATATAAACTGGGTAACCACACTTCATGTGTGAACATACCGTTACTGTCCTATGTTTTTCATAGCAAATAAAAATTTTTGAAGGTTTTTCGTTTTATACCGGAAGTGACCCCTTAATGACCTTTGACCCCAAATCTGTGTACACCCCATAGACACTGGGTAATAACAATGCATGTGTGCAAGTGGCGTCTCTGTCCTACAGAATCTGTGGAAGAAGATGCATTTTAAAGGTATTTCGTTTTATACCGGAAGTGACCCTTAATGAGATTTGACCCCAAATAAAAAATACCACATATACATTGGGTGACTGCAGATCATGTGTGAACATACCGTTACTGTCCCATGTTTTACTTAGCTAATAAAAATTTTTGAAGGTATTTCGTTTTA